>NW_020798139.1:0-102422 GCF_002237265.1 Aspergillus thermomutatus
TTTTGAGAGCGGCGTTGAATGCATGTGAGACAGTAACTTTTGTTGGGTGTGTCGGTAGTGTATAAGAGAAAGAGTTTATATAGATAGTTTATATAGATAGTTTAGATAGTCTTTTTGTTTCTTTTTTTTTTTGGCCCCGGGGGCCGGTGTTTCTTTTTTCTTTTGGGGGGGCTTCGAGCCCCCGGGTGGGCAGGCGGGCCAAAAGAAGAAAAGAAAAAAAAGAAGAAAAGCAGTGATACGGTATCTGACTCCATCGGTTGCATGCTTTGTCTCATGTTCACTTTCCTCTGACGTTGTTTTCAGCAGAACCCTCAGCTACGCACCACGAGAACGGTGATGTTGTCCATGCGGTCGTGGTCCTGCAGCTTTTCCTAGCCAACCGGCGGCTCTGTTCTCAAAGCATCATAACATGAGGACCTGGAACGTCGGTTTGGGGGCGATGTACGGGTCTGACAATGTTAGCCGCATGCTCGGATCAAGAACGTCGAAGCACTTACAACTCTCCATCAGAAGCACCTCATTCCACAGATTCTCTGCACCTCTCTCGCCCGGCTGATCGGTATAGAAAAATCCACCAAGCGTCTCTCTCGCCTTCTCCCATTCGATCAAATCCAGACGACGCGCCAGCTCCGTCAACCGGCTGACGAACCAGGGGTGACATTTATAGCCCTGCGACGCCATCCCTCCGATGAACAGGATCCAGAAGAGGAGATCCGACGCCGTGGACTGCGCATGTCCGTACGCCGGTCCCAGACTCCTCCTCAAAGCCTCGACCATGAACTGCATGAAGGGGAAGGTCTGGAAATGCCAGATGCGCAGATTCAGGTAGATCAGCAGTGACAGGCGCAGAGGCTCCTGCAGCGGATTCGCGTCGGACTCATACACGGTCGAGAGGAGCTGGTGCTCGAACACCAGGAAGAGGTCGTTGTCCGTCGGCATGACGATCGAGGGCTGCTGCTGCGCGGTCTCGAAGTAGATGATTAGGCGCTGCAGGACCTGGAGGAATGTCTTCATGCTGCCGTCCAAGGGCGGGTACCACGGTGCGGCGAAGAAGCTGTTCCCTAGTGTCTCGAGAGATTTGGAGACCTGGAGGTGGTCCGTTGAGCGGAGGAGTGTTGATTCCTGGAGGATCTCGCTGCGCCAGCGCGCGGACATGGGGAACGTGGGACGGGAGTTTTTGAGGGCTGCGCTTTTGACGTCGCTCCTGCGCACTTTCTCTCAGTTCTACCTCTTGGTATCGGATGGGGAATTGGGAGACACGAACTGGTAGATTTTGGAGAGGGTCATGTGGTCCAGGGCGTCGAGGCCGCCAAGGAGATGGATGAGTCTCTTTAGACCCTTCATGTGTGCGTGCAGGGCGTCAAAGTTGGCGTCCACGGCCTCGATGGCCACCAGCGAAGCTACGACGAGAGTGGTGGACTCTGCGACGGCTTTCATGGGATCTTGCAGGATATCGTTCAGATTTTTGAGGGTACTCCCGCGGAGACGGAGGGAGTCCTTGATGGACTTCTCGATGGCTGTGGAGGAGACGCCGTTGTTGGATTCGAGGGTTGCGTGGTGGCCCGCCGTGAGAAAGAGGAGCGCTTGGAGCAGAGCTGGCTGGGAGATGGCTCGCTGCCACCACCAGATGCTCATACGGGCGGAGTCGAGGGGGTAGCAGGAGGCGATGGTGTGGATCCGGACTGTCTTGTCAGCAGTGAACTCATCGTACCGTGAGAAGCTCATACAGTGATGGAAATACAGATTCATCGAGTCGGACATTTGCACGGCCGAGGCGGAAAAGGGATCCACGAAGCCCTGGCTCAGATACGCTTTCAGAGACCACATCTCCGACATTTTGGCCACTCGGTTAAAGGCCCCTTGCGGGCGGTCTAACTGGGGATCTTCATTCTCTTCAGCGAGGGCTTCCCAAGGATACGCTGGCGGGAAATCCCAATTTCCACCAGAGACAAGGCGCGGGGATGGTTTGGAAGGTTTCAGCCTCTCAATCGAGGCTTGTTTCTTTTTCCGGTGGTAGTTTCGCTGGAGGAAAGCCTGCTTTTGCTTGTTGACCGAGGGATTCTGCGGATTGTCGGCCTGCGCGTCGATGAACAGAAACGTGGGCTTGGAGCTGCCCCGGAGCTTGGGTGTATTTTTTGAGGCACTTGTAGACGGAGGCGAGCTAGCGGATGTCGTGGGTGAAGCCTCGGTTCCCCAGGATGAGCCGGCCGAGGACGTTGATCTCGATGAAGCTGCAGAGGACATGGTGAGGGCGTTATTGGACTGACTGAGCTCGATCATGAATTGAAAGGCAGTGTTCCCTTCACCTTTTGTATGACTACATGAGTGACTGCCTTCCATCCCAAACATAGAAGAGAGGACATTCCCTTTCGGGTTAGCAGATGAAGCACGTTGATGTTGTCCTATATAAACTGCTCAAGCCACATTCTCGTAGTAACCCAATCAGCTCTCACTCTTGGTCGGGAAGGACGGGTCGCTGATAAAAACCCTCCAACCAGACGGCGCAAATTCAGTTGTCAGCATTAGGTACACAGTTAGTAAAGGCAGAAGTCGTTTGAATGAAGATGTGCCAGCACTGGTTGCGCAGAGATAGCCCGGTAGACATCACCAACTCCCTTCCACAAGCCCTTTTCTGATTATATAGCCAAGAAAAGGAGACAAGGATATCATCATTAAGGAGAAAAAGTGAAACAATCCAGGCCAAAGACAGGTGAACAACTAACTAGGGCTGTAGGACTTTTCCCTATTATTGGTGAAATCATCCAGCCGCCGCCAGAAGTCATCCACTGTTCGTGACCTTTCCGACGACGAACAAAGCGACGGCGACGGCGAAGACTCTTCCGTCAGAACAGACGGGGAGCGAGAAGTAGAACCCTTCGGCCGCTGCAAAATAGTGGAGATCACCTCCCATTGCTGGCGGAGGTTCTTCACCTCGGACCGGAGAGCGTCATTCTCTTTGAGCAGGCGGCAGACCTCGTCCGTCCGCTTGGTGTACTGATCCAACAGGGTCTGGCACTTGTTTTGGAGATCCTCGGCTTTCTGCTGGAGGGTTTTCTGCTGCTGTTCCTTGCGCTCGCGGAACCGGCGCTGGGCCTCTCGGTTCTGCATGCGCCGTCGGACCTAGGATGGATGGAGTAAGGTTAGCGCCGAGCGATAGTGCAACAAGTGGGGGCCGGGAGTGGTAAAAATACGTACATTTTTGGTCTTGCAATCGTGCTGCAGGACGGTGTCGATGATGTGTGGATCCAGACCGTGGCCTTCGTGCTGAGGATTGGATTCCGGAGGCGTGGTTGGAAGAGTCAGTCCTCGTGGCATGGAGGTTATATCGATGGCTTGGTGGATGCCATATTCGTCCTTTGCCGACACATTCGTAAGCATTGGGACAGTCCAATCATTTCTTAGCGTACTTACCAGTCCGTAGACAAAGTCCAGTGGTGTGGTGGTGCCGTCGGCTATGGACATGTATGGGGGCGGAAAAGGGAGGGGGCCGGGCGTTTGCTGAGGACGAAGGGCCATCTTGAGGTGGTTGCAGAACGAGAGAAGGGAGTTGGTCTGGGGAGAGTTGAATACTCATTGTCGAAGGAGATATCAAGAGTCTTATATGTTGATGAAAATCCATCAACTCCTTCAGTGAGTACCTAGGTCTACATGGTATCGATGTCGAAGCTTGAGGGCGATGGACCAAGCAGACAGAACTGAGGCATGCCCCGAAACAGTTAGTCTGTGGTGTCGATGAAGCCGTTCGATTTAGACAATCCGTCGGAAATGCAGTGACAGACAACTAACGAATCAGGTCATGGTCGGGTGGGTCAGGGTCTCATTGCGATCAGTGAAGCTTGAGCACCGTCTCATCCAGCCGAATCCATTGGACAATGTTGCATATCGCCAATCTGACTCCGCCGGGCAACGAACAGAAAGAGAGAAAGACATGACCATAAATAGTATAGCCGCACGGTAAGGATCTGATAACCTCATGATGAGACTCGCAGGGAATTAGTACGAAACAATCTATCTCTGTCTCTGTCGGGCTTCTGCGTATCGTGTTGCTAATGTCTATTCTCGAAATCGAACAGCTTTAGATAAAAAAGCTGAGAAGAACATTTTTTTTTTTTGTTGAATATGCTAGAACTTAGAGAATGAATAGTAATATTGCGCATCTGTGATTCCGTCCTTATCGCAATTACCATCTCCAGCTGACCTTGTGTCGAACAACCGGCAAATATCTAGTCCTCTTCGGGTTCTAACTTCTGTCAATCATCCTGAATGTGGGTCCGGGTCTCATAGCAATCAGTCAGCCCTCGACTTCTGTGACGAGGGGAGATGTCAACCGTATTCCACTGTCCTTGTTCTTAAACAAGGTGGAGGTAGTCAGTACAACTTACCCATACTTATTGGGGACGGGTTCAACAAGACAGAGAGTGGGTAATGGCCGTTACGACTCTGTTCAACACAATGTAAAGCACAATCAGCAGCGGCTATAGGTCAATTGTTGGCACGCCTATTTGATAGAAAGACACTGACACGCGTATAAATTGTTCTTTGAAAGCGACTATGAACACATAGAATATGATGAACTGCAGTTGTTTGCAAGAGAGGAACAATGATCAACAATGCTAAGAGCAATCATAGGAGAACAGCGCTACAATCTTGATGAAAGAAGTTGAGAACTTTGCAGACAATGTATGGAAGAAAGATGGACAAACATGGGAGCAATGTCGCTAGCCATAAATAATAAATCAAATCGTGCCACATCACCATGCAGGGTGGAATGTCTATTCTGAGATCTCGACTCGAATCACTCGGGTTTCCCCGAATGTCACCTTCTTGGGCCGAGACCGACAGTGCAGCCTGTCCCAGTTGATCGGCCGAGGTATTCTGGATGCCGAACTCGTCATGTAGACCGATTTCAAGATAGAGGCCCTGGGACGACCTATGTTCATTGGCTGCGGTACTCGCGATGAGGAACCCGAGGATGGCGCAGATGTCAAGTCAGAAGCCGCAGGGCGCGCCGGGGTCGATGTACCGCTGCAAAGCACACGGATCATCTTTTTATGCCTGGAACGACTCGAGTAGCTCGTGTCATGTCTAGAGCTCTCAGCTGTCGAGGACGGAGGATCTATGACTTCGCTGTCGGTCTGGCGGCCATTTGGATAGTGGTAGTTGTAGTAGTAGTCAACTATAGAGGCATCTGTCACGGGCGGAGGCTTTGTGACTGCTCTGTGGGTCTGGCAGGCATTCGGACATGTACACATGGATCGTGACCCAGAGGCGACATTCTCACTGCAAAGATGAGTTACTTGTTATCCCGGTGATCCATATTCGACGTACTTCTCGTGAATTTCTACATACCTTGGTATATATAGGATGATGTATGTTACTCCAAGTAGCGCGGGTAGTATTATAGTAAAGAAGAATATGCAGGCAGCGGTAGACGACATGGTGACTTTAATATGAATGCCACGAAGCTCGGATGAGGTCGTTTCCACTTAGGAGTGCTTGGAGACCTCTGCCGGCACACCTGAGGAAGAACAGTGATAAAAAAAAAGTTAGAGTTGTAGATAGACTTTATACTCGCAAGAGAGTAGCCTTGACTGTTTGAGGGTAGATATCTAGAGGAAGCTACACGAAGTAGGTATATGTTGTGTGTGGTCAACGACAAATCATGACGTGTTTCATTGTGCTCTTGCACATAAGCGTTTATGGGTATGTTCGACCACAGAATCAAATTAAATTCTATCATGGTATTCGCCAAAAGCTACGGCATGATTTATGATCTTTTAAATAGGGAGAACGTGTCAGGTAAAGCTTCCTTTGGGTCTATCAATCTAATTATACAGGGGACATCGGATCGAAGACCTCCCAACAGCCTTACAAACGAACCAGGCTAGGAAGAGCACCGGGACGATCCAAACATACCGGAATTTGATAAATTGGTATTGTGAATGTAGAAAGAGAGCGAGCGTCAGTGGATAAGAGTTGTGTAACGAATGTAGGATAACGAATGTGGAACTACAGCGAGTGCAGTCCACAAGAAGAAGAGAAGAACAGTTTTCAAGGGCCTGGAGGCAACAGGCAAGGAAGCTCAGTGGGAAGACCCCTTTATATCTTTGTATACTGGAATTTGACACCAGTGAATAGAAAGAAGTATTCTTGGGTCAAAGATCTGAGAATGAATGGAAGTGAGAGGAATTGTGAAGGTAAGGAGAAGAGGAAGAGGAACCTTCGAGCGCGATGCTAAACCACCTAGGAGTGCTTGCCTTCTGTTTTGGGAAGTATGCCATACCTCAGGCTAGGGAAGGCACAAATAGGACAGCGGATCTTACACCACACAGTAAAACTTACTATTTCTCTGAGGAGTGAATTAAAATATCATTAGCTGCATTCACTTTCTTATAGATTTCTTAGAGAGCACGCAAATGCGCTCTGAATTAAGATACTTTAGACTAGTCTAGTTTAAGTTGTTGACACTACATCATATATTTCACAGTTCATGAGTGAATGCCAAGACAGACTGGCCTCAATGTCCAAATTAAATGTATATATTCAAGAGTCCACGAGTCATATTATACATCACCATCAGGTGGCCGTGTCATGAAATCATCAGACGAGAACCAAGTCGGATCGTTTCATCAAATAGGCGATCGGCACAGTCACCTCCATTGACCAGAGATGTACCCCAGCGACAATTAAGCCTCGTCAGTGATCTTCTCGATGACGTGTCCGTCGGGCTGGATAACAACCTTGTCGACCTGGAGCGAGGCCTTGACGGGCTTGGGCTGCTGGTAGACCCACTCGAGTTCCTCGAGGGTACGACCCTGCGATTCGACACTATTCCAGTCAGACTAGCTTTTGCGGCGTTACCGAGAGAAAGGACATACCCAAACAGATACCAGCAGAGAGACTCGAACAAGTCCCAGCCGACGAAGATCCAAAAGTAGTGGGTGGAGATGTTCTGAAGACCGATGGGACTGGCGTACTGGCTGACGAAACCGATGCAGCTGACCATGAAACCGGACAGGGCGAGACCCTTGGCACGAGTGGTGGTTTCGAGGGCCTCGGCGGGAACGACACCCTGCAGCGGGGTGTAGGTGAAGGAGAAGACGATGTTGAAGAGGTAGTAGAAGGCGACGGCGGTCTGGCCGTAGGTCTTGTTGATGTTGCCGGTGGCGGTCTGCTTGATCAGGGGCTCGGAGACACCCGCGTTGATGGCCATGGTGATGGCGCACGCTACGATGGTCAGTGGCTATCCAGGAGCTGAAGCGGGGATAGGAACGTACCAAAAGTACCCCAGACCAAAACCTTACGACGGGGCATGCGATCGGTAAGGGCGACGGCAGTCAGAGCGCCAATGGCCGAAACGATGGAGTTGATCAGGTTCATGAGCAGCTGCATGGAGCTGGAGGTGTAGCCCAGGGTGTTGTAGATACTGGCGTTGAAGTAACCCAGACCGTTACCGGACCACTGACCAAAGACGGAGATCATCATGACCTGGAGGAAACGCCAGCGGCCGCTGTGGGTGAAGAAGAAGGGGCGGTCTGAACGATCGATCAGTTCCTGCACTGAATGTCTGCGACAAGGAAGAACTTACAATCCCACCATCTCTTGTCGATACCATCCAAACGAATACCCTCTCTCATTTCCTCGATTTCCAGGCGGACGAGGCGAGCGTTGGGGTTGCCGTTACCGTGGTACTTGGTCAAGAAAGCAATGGCCGACTCTTCCTGGCCGTGGGCTATCTGCCAACGGGGCGACTCGGGAATGAACCAGACGGAGCAGATGACGATGACACAGGCAAAGCACTGCAAGACGAAGGGAATACGCCACGAGATGTCGCTATCGATGTAGTTACAGCCGTAGGTGACGGCTGCGGCGGGGATGGAACCACCGAACCAACCGCAGTTGTAGAAACCTGCTCAATTAAGCAATTGGTCAAATTTCAGGAATTGCGAGGCGACTCACCAACGGCACGTCCACGCCAGTGGGGAGGAGAAATCTCAACAGCGTAAGCGGGGGCAGAGACGACCATGACCTGAATGCCGAAACCAAGGACCAGGCGGCCGACGTAGAACTGGGGGAGATGGTACGAAGTCGCGATGATGACGGAACCGATGACAATGATCCAGGCGCCCACGAACATACACTTGCGACGACCGAGCCTGTCGGAAATAACGGCACTGAAGGGGGTTGCGGCGATGGAACCACTGCAGATGGGAATGCATGAGCAGGAGCCTCCAGGCAGGGTGTTCTCGGGGAGACTTACACAGTGTAGAGGGAGGTCACCAGGGAGACCTTGGAGCCGACCAGACCGGTGTGGAAGGTATTCTGAAAGTGTTTCATGGCGAGAATGGCTCCCATGAGCGAACCTATCCTCGAATTAGGGTCGTGTCAATGACGAGGGCTCCATATCACACACCATCATAACCGTTGGCACAGGCACAGCAGAAGGCGATGAAGATGCAGACTAGCGGTTGTCAGCCTTGTATCAATATCAGTGGTCAATGTATCCAGACTCACAGTACAAGTGGATGGACTCCTTGCTCCATCTGGGGATAGTAGTTTCATTGATGGCGGCATACAACTCGGCCTATTCGACTCTCTCGTCAACATGGTTCAATGTTTCAGGATGGTGTTAATGGCCGACTGCGGATGCAACTCACATTGAAAACCTTCCTTGTCTTCGCACCCTCGAGCTTGACCGCCTCGCCATGGCCAACGGGCACAACGGGCTTGGTATCGGTCTCAGAACCGGGCGAGGCATGCTCTACCGAGATGCCGTACTTCTCATCGGTCGACGACATGTTGTCGGTGGTTATCCTGTGACAATAGGATCGAGTCGACGACCAGATTGCTGATTCGGATGGAGGGATTCGACAGTGAGAGGAGACGAAAAAGCACCCGTGAATGACTAGGATGGGTGGGACAGCATGAGGTTCTTATAATCCCTTTAGCTTTACCTTTTCGACCTGGGTGTCACGCACATTGACTACGGCGATGCTTGTTACCGACGCTGTGGTTGGCACGGAGGATTGAACACACGTTGGCTCCGTCCTCTCCCAAGAGACAGAGACCCTGGAAAATCACGAAAGAGAGTCAACCTGGCCGAAATCTGGAGACTAGACTAGTCGTTTCTGTTCGGGAGACACGCCCGCCTTCCCGGGTTTCCTGCGTGTCAAACTGGGGATGACCCCAGACGCCCAGAGTGCCAGACCCCAGAGCCCAACCTCGGAAATGGAATTCAACTGCGGGCAAAGAAGGGGCCCCTATCCAGAAGGGGTTAGGGCTGGATGCCATGAAAGTAAATCGTGCCACTCCTTTGGCAGAGCTTCGAGAGTCGCAGAGTCCTGAGTCGGTCTGGGCTATCCGAGAAGACCACTGCAAGAGGGAAATGAGGGCGCTAGACTGAACAGGTCAAGGCTCGATGCGGCATCAGCTCCGTGTCGCTTTTCACAAGGGGGGAAATGGAAGGGAATTACGCTATCTGATTGGTTCATCAAGAATATCTCGCCACTAAGGCAAGGTTGATATCCGGTTGCACCAATCAGAGGGGAGGAACGTAAAACACTCGCGATTAGCTCTATTCTCGCTTTTGGCAACGAGGAAAAGAACGAGAAAAGCAGGAGATCAGCTGGCATGTGAAGAATGACTGGACTCATTTTCAGTATAGTACTGTCTGTGTACACTGTCTACAAGATACACTCGGTTTGCCGAAGAAGCATTCAAATTGATTCCAAGACTGTTGACCACAATGTCCAGCCTGACACAAGCACGGGCCCGCGGGCTGCAGCTCATTCATTTCAGGAGCAAGGATACAAATGAGAATGGCCATGAACCACAATATGCCACCAATAGCGACCATACCAGCCCTTGCTGCTGGGATTCCTCATTCGGTCAGCTGCGTCGTCCTCCGCTCCTCAAACAGATTGGCTCCGGAGCCAAGTCACTCTAGCAGTAACGGGTCCCCTTGGCACGAGTTCTCGCTTAGCAGAGATGAGCTGTGGATCATCTGCCCCCCAGTAGTAGTAGTGCTTAGACTAGCTTTTGTTAAGAGGAGTCTACCAGATTCTTGACACCGTGACTGACAGAGAGAATGATGGATCCTTCGGAATCAGCCTCTACCCGACCCTAAACCTGTCCCGAGTCTGATAGCTTGAGTTTGACGATACTGCGGTACAGTGAGTGAGACATAGGTTGGTCAAATACTCGTCAGTAATTGATGAAGAGGTGTGTCTGCACTCGGCTGCCTCCGACTAGACACCAGACCAGTTCAGACCAACTTGATCAGTATCAAGCTCCACGCACATGACTTGCAAAATCGTCTGATATTCTCCCCACACTCTGAAACAGGAATGGTCAGACTTTCATAGGGACAATTGATCGTGACGAAGACTGACTCCACTGATGGTTGAGGATTCGCATCTTCCACCTAGCCGAGCACTGTCAGCAGTGGCGCATCACCAACTTGAAGTCACCAGATGGTCATCTCTTCATCTCAGTGACATATTGAATACGACGAGATATTGTTACAATTCATAAGCTTCATTTGGTCTAAAATGCTGGATTCGAACGCATTCTTTGGCACAACCTTGATAGATTCTCTTGACCTTCTTTGCCCGAAAGAGTAATAGCAACAGACCCATTATGTTCAATCCCTGTTACAACGATCATCTCGCTTCTCCAGGTCAAAAATACATTCATAGATTATCAGACTAAGTTCGCTGACTACCCCACGCGAATGGCGACATTCCATCTACTACGGAGTACTTTGCCATTCGGCCGTGGTCGGCCGACCTCAAGCGCCGACGATACACCAGTAAGCCTTGTCGAGGTCAATGTGGCAAGATACAATCAATGTCTTAGACCAGTGAGCAGCCATTCCAAGTTTGCGATTGCCACATTAAGCAAACAGGATTTGGCCAGGAAAGAAGAGACGCTGGCCACTCATCTAACAGGTCAACGGATGGCACAATTGCTCTGAATTCAGGGCCAACAGTCTCATCGAGGCACCAAACGGCGACCAAGGTCAATTCAATAGCATCTACTCCGTATACAATAATTTAACCTGTACAACATCCCGATTCACGTTCATTGGTGAAAACGCCCAACACAGTAAGAAAGTAAGCATCAATCGGTCCTAGCTCCGGTAACTCGGCCCGTCCATCTCCAGTTTGGTTGGGGATGCCGAACACTTTAATGAATTCATCTAACATACTCCCTGTCAGCTTGTTTACGATGATTCTCGTACCGATAGCGTGGCTCAACCGTTTCCATTGAATTGGCGACGGGGAGCTTGAGCTCAGCTCCTGGACGCACAGGTCGTGGTGCAGTGCATCGCGGCGCATCTCGATGGATTGGTTCATTTGACATGCTGTTTCCGTTTCTGATTTGGTTCGGTGGCCACGAACTACCCAATTTCGTACCCAACTGGCTCAATCGTGGCAGATGATCTGACCACAACTGTTATCTATCATATTTTCCATGTGGGTTGTGCCATGTGCTTCCCCATGGACTCCGCTGGAGCTATGAACTTGTTCGTGCGTCTCCAAACAACCGATTTGGTTCATGCGGGGTGCTCAGGCCTGCTGTCTATGGTGTACTCCATGCTCCGGGACCTGGAGGCTTGAGGTTCTGGCGCGTCCTTCCATGAGTGGATTCCGGTGAGACTGATCTCTCGTTGATTGATTCAGGCAATTGGGCTGAAGCGGCGAGTTTCAAGGTCAGAACCCCTTTTACGCTTATGAAGTGTGTCGCACTGATCTCTTTCCTTCAGCTACCTTCCTCGATATTGAACTCCTACTCTCTCGGCTTCCCATTCCGGTACCTGTCAATGTCACCTCCTTCGTTTCGATCCATGCAGCTCGAAGGCTCCCTTTCCGTACTCGCCGAACCATATTCCCCCCAATCTCCCGCGCCCATTGAGATCCAGACTTGATCTCATGGACGAGCTGTCACCCTCTTCTACAAAGATCACTGGCCAGCCCAGAAGCAACTCCATATCTCGCTGAACTTGCAACCGGTCGTTTAAAGGTTACAAGTTCAATGACGCGGTAGATGCTCCAGTGTCATCCGCTGTGGATCGGGATAGATGTGATACTGGTACCGTAGAGCCGATACTAATGTTGGTTATCGGATGACATGGTCTGTCGTACAGTATTCTGGAACCGTGATTCAAGGCAGACGGCAGGTGCAGAGTGTCCCATAATGAGGTTCGGGACGCGCAGGACTTCGAGTAGATTGCTGACGTGCTCAACGAAGGAGGACTAGTCGCCATATAATAGTGTTGCTAAGGGCCTATCATGATGAGCATCCTGTTGATAGTTACAGCCATAGGTCTTTTATCCTGACCGGCTTATTGATACTCCACTGCCGGAAGTGGCTTTGAATCACACGTTACGGAGTAGTGAATCGTTAACGTCTTGAGAAGCAATAAGAATAGCCAGTCTTGCAACCGTGGCACAAGACGATTTGGACTCGGATTGCTTGTAGCTCATCACCTCGCACTTCTGACTGTCTGTGTGCTTTTCCGAGAAAAGATATATCCAACAGATGTCAATAAAGATAGTACTGCAATGGTTGATAGAAGCTTGTTGGTCTTGTCTCCTGTGCATTGCATTCTGCTGCCGATTGCCAAAAGCTTAGTCCCAGCAGATCAGCAAACTGGAAGTAGACAGAATGTACATAGTTACCAAAGATATTCTCACATAGTCTACTGTATCTGGAGCAACCTTTTCAGTCATCAAACATTTATGATTATGCGTGGCCATGTAGGGGCAAGCTAGATTGCGGAAAAGTATATTTCTGTGTGCCAGACAATATGACCAAGTCAGACAATCGAGTCAAAGGCTCATACTCTTCTCGACTCTGCTAAGACTTCCGGACGAATGCCGTGTTCTGGCTTTAATGCTCTTCACAGTCTGAAACTTTACAAGAATTTCAGAGTTGGAATTTGGAGGACAAACACAGAATCTATATCGCATAACATCGGGAGTATCACATATCATAAACAGAATCAGGAAAACGCCACCTATTGAGACGAATGAAGAAGTTGAAGTCTATGAGGTTTTACCCATCTGAGCCATATATGTGACTGAAGGAAGGGTGAATTTGATCGGCTCGGGCACTTTAACCGGAGGATCTTGCGTCCTGATCTAGTCAGCCAACTCATTAAGTGCAAAGAAGGAGACTCACTTGACGACAGGCCATCCATCCTTGTATTCAAGATAATGCCAGCCCAGCTGGGTGTCCTGTAACATATCAGCCTAGTTCAAGCATTCAAGAACGATGTACTCACACTGTCTTTAAAGCCTATAGACCCATTGACTAACGGATAGTCAGCACCTGACGCACACTAGGATGGGAAACTCACAAAAGTGATGGTAGAGAATATCCCCTCGCTTGCCGTTGCCTGGTAACACGCCCACACCACCCGGCGCGTAGACATTCCCGTTGTTCGACCCGTAGATCTCCTCACTGTGCCCCTCGAGAAGTTTCTTGCCTGACTTATCCATAAACGGACCGGTTATGCTCTCCGATCGACCGACTCGGATACTATATCTGAAGCTTCGTCAGTACGCCGTCTTAAGTGGAACTGGAAAAGTAACATACTCCTCCCCCTTGAGCGGAAACCCCCCCTGAACCATATTGCAACAGATCCCTTGACTGAACCAGAGATAGTAGTACGGTTCATGATATGACATGTACGCTCCCTCCTGCGGTCTCCAGTTCCCAGGCATAAACGTCAAGTGCGTTGCATCTGGTTTCTGCTCATTCTTGATGGACAGCTTGCCATCCTTGTCCACCTGGAGCGGCAAGCTGTAAATGTTATCCCAGTAGCTCCCGTAGATGAGATACGGCTGTCCACTCTTCTCATCCACCTGAAACGCAGGATCGATGGCATTCGTGTTCTTGTACGGCGCGATCTGGGAATGTTCCCCGGAGCCGGTGTTGATCAACGCGCCATGGTCCGTCCACTCCTTTTCAAGGTCAGACGTGGAGGCGTACCCAATGGCACTATCCTGGCTGCCGCTTTGGCTGATGGCGTAGAAACAGTAGAATCGTCCTTTGTATTTCGTGACGGTTGGTGCCCAGGGCCGGTTGTTGTTCTTTTTGTTGATCACGCTGGCTTTGCTCAACACGGTACCGACTTTTGTCCATGGTCCGGAGATGCTCGAGGCCTTCCAGTAGGGGATGTGGATGCCACCTTTGAATAGGTAGAGCGTGTCATTTTCCTCGATGATGTTCGGGTCGTGGACTTGCAGGTTGCCGCTGTTTGGCGGGGGAAAGTCACTGGAGAAGGTAAAGATCTTGGTGAGGTCGTTGGAGGTCGGATTGAGGATACGTTGGCTGTATCGCGGGAGGACGGCCGCGAGGGATTGAGAGAGCAAAGTTAGAGATAGAAGTAGTTGTAGTAGAATCATGGTGATGGTATACAAGGATGGTTGACAAGGTGTGGGCAATTCTGATGCACATCATGTCAAAGGTAGTGTTTATATATAATTTATATACAATTCTATATCTTGATTCCGCTATGAAGCCGTTATTTCCAACTCAAGGCTGATTCTACTCTGTGGCTCATCTGTTGGTACTTGATATCCAACACCAACAGCGTTCTTCAAGATGTAGATCATTGGCCGATCCATGCCAAGCCACAGCCCCTCTGTTGATCGTTGGATTCCCTGCCATTCTCTCTCTACTTAAAAGAATAGAGTTATTAGCAGTCCTGTTTCATATGAGCCAAATAACAGCCGCATCAGGGTCCAAGCCTGATGGTGTCGCAGCCTTGTTGGCCCCCAATGTATAGCCCAAATAGCCTTAAAAGCCTCGGGTCTATGTAGCGTGCTATTAATAGCATTTATGCATCTGTCATTCAAAGCAACTCTTGGAGATATAGAGAATGATGAAAACGACTTGAGAACGTCTGTTAGCTTATGATTGTTCTTGGAGTTCTCAATTTACGCCATGACCTTGGCCCCCAAAACTGAGCCTGCGCCGTTCGATAGGTCTATAACATAGCCTTCGATAGTGAGATAATAAGTCGACAAGTGTCTAGAATTACTCTACTCGAGAAGGTTTGCGCTTCCTATGATGGAATTGTAATCCTATGCCCAGAATGTCCACAATAGTTGGAGCATTTGTCCGGAGCTAGGACAAGAGCCCCTGCCGCGCGATTGTTTTCCTCGCTCTCTTGACCACCTTTCCTGCACCAGAGTGTTGGAGAATCTTAGATGCAAAGACTGGTCGGGACAGTTTAATGATGCCTCGACCCCGGATTGAAATTTGTGGAAGTTTGCCAAGTTACACTGTCTCAAGAGATTATGTCTCTGTCAGGACATCACTCCGATTATACCTCAGCTAGATGGGATTTCCTACGATATTCGGCGTATCCCTTTTTGAGATAGAACCTGAACTGGCTCTCACCAACCGCACTGAGTTGCGTCTATATGAGTAAATCGACGGTGTATGAGTCCCTGTTGTCGAAGGATCTCCTCTCCAAGCATGACTTGTGATATGTTTTCCCCGCCATTGCTCTAAGCTGGAATAAGCTAGATGGTATTAGACGGAGTCGATTCAGGCATTCTTTGGTGGTATTATTTCTTGTTGACTCTCAACTGGGTACTGGTCCCAGGGCTACAATGGATGCCTAAAAGAAGCATGGATGGCACCCAAGATGACCTGCTGAATGCTCAGGCAGAGCATCAATTGGACCTGACTCGCTCCTGAAAGAATAAGCCGAGCAATTACATAGGGACCACCACCTTTAGCGGGTGAATCCGAAGGCCCAAGCGTCGGCAGTAATTGGATAAGCATCCTGTTCATCCTTGCTTAGAGCTGTCACCTAAAGTTATCTCAGCCTCACTCTATGCTGGCATATTTGTCCGTCGGTGGTGGAGGTATTCCGCTCCTCGGTTGCATCTGATCTCATTTGATAGAATATAAACGGTCGCAAAACCGATGGCAAAGACCTTAAGATAGTCAAGACTTAAGTGAATTTTAGCAGCAGCATGGGCTCCATACCAGCGACCGACTCTAAGAGCTACTCACTTGAAGCTGCGGTAGGTACAACCGTACAAAGCTCGGGATAAGCCATCCTTACTGACAATCCAATAGCTGGCAATCGACCGAGAGCAGCGTGAGCCCGTCGAACTGCGAGTGACTGGAACCTTTCCGCCACTTCTCGCAGGCACATTATACCGCAATGGCCCCGGCACCTACCGTGTCGATTCGAAAACAGGGTCGTATGCTCGCAGTCACTGGTTTGACGGCTTCGCACAGCTGCACCGATTCCAGATACTCTCCACGGACGACGGCAACTGTCGCGTGTTCTATAACTCTCGATTCCAGGTCGACGCGTTGATGGAGGAAGCACGCCGCACCGGAGATCTCAAGGCCGTCACCTTTGGCCAGAAGAGAGACCCGTGCGAGTCATTCTTTCATAAGATGAAGACCGTCTTTGAGCCGAGTGGATTCAACTCTAATCCACAGCTCGTCAACGCCAATGTCACCGTGGTCGCCAACATGCCTGGCATGCTGAAACATGGCCCTGCTGTACCGGCATCCTCGCAATTCAAGGTGCTGACCTGTCTTACTGATGCAAACCAAATCACACATGCTGAACCGGAGACCCTCGAGCCGCTTGCTGCGAGCACGCAACAGGAGCTGCACCCGGAACTGAAGGTACTACTCTTCCCCGTCCCTAATTCTTCCGCAGCATTTGCAACTGACTGTTGATGAAGGGACAACTCTCCTGCGCACACCCGCAATTCGACCCAGAAACCGGAGATGTATACAATTACAACCTGCACCTGGGCGCGAGAGGCACCTTTCGTGTATACCGCACTTCGGCCAGCACATCCAAAACAGAGGTCATTGCCACAATCTCGACAAAACCAGCCTATATCCATTCCTTCTTCTTGACAGAGGACTACATCATCCTCTGCATCTGGCCCTCCTACTTCAAAGGCTTCGGGGCCTCCATCCTCTGGGAACGGAACATGCTCGACGCAATGAAATTCGATCCTACTGCCCAAACGCAGTGGTTCGTGGTCGACCGCAGGGGCCAACGAGGCGTCGTTGCCAAGTTCGTCAGTCCGCCGTTCTTTGCCTTTCACACGATCAATGCTTTTCAAGAACCGGAATCCAAGCATACCGTTAACATCATCTGTGACGTGGTGCAGTACGCCAACATGGATGTCCTGCACCGAGCCTACTACAAAGACATCCTGTCGACTGATGGCGAGGTTTCGAATTTCGCGTTGAAGAGATCCGAAACCCCCATGACCGTCCGCTATCGCCTGCCACGAGTGCCCATACAGTCAACCGTCAGAACAGTTGCCGCCGCGGAACGTGTCTTTGAATTTGAATCCGGCGAACTTCCGACGATCAACCCGCGATTCGCAGCCAAAAGAGCGCGCTACCACTATTGCACCGTCAACCGAGGGCGCACTTCCTTCTTCGATGCAATCGGCAAGGTCGATCTTGAGACGCAAACAGTAGAGTACTGGGAAAGCGAAACGGCACCTCATACGCCATCTGAGCCGATTTTCATCCCCGACGGCACTGGCGAGGCGGAGGATGCGGGATATCTGCTTAGTGTGGTGTTGAACGGAGAGACAGGGACAAGTTACCTTGTTTGCCTTGATGCGAGGACGATGACGGAGGTCGGCAGGGCTGAACACAACCACGCGATCAGTTTTGGGCTGCATGAAAATTACTATTCCGCGTCTTGAGTGCTTAACGCAACAGAACTATATACTAATCCTGATGAGTTTATTAACAAAAACTGTGACTTGCTGTTAATGACGTGGTGCCGGTGCTTCAGTACTTCAAGCCAAGCATATCGAGACCATTAACAGTTTGGCCGGACAGAGCATGTCCCCTTGCGGATGGCAAGATCCCATCACGCAATGACCGCTGCTACGCGTCCGCCCCCCCCCTCTTCGCCGGTCTATGATAGCCTCTTTCATGAACGGGCTGCGGGATATGATAGCAGTACCCCATTTGAGAACCACAAACGGAGTAGCCACCAGTGCTAGAGACAAAAATGCAAGAAGTGAGCTAGCCCATTGAAATCCGAGGCCGGTGTACATGGCTGTTGTGGTGAGAGGAAGAAAAGCTATTGCAATATTCTCGACTAGACCGATGCACCAAGAGCGCTCGCCGCATACTTAGTGTAGGCATCTATGAGATAGTTTGCATTGCCCACTATGACAGCGGTAGTCCCAAAGCAAAGCGCACCATCATCAAGCCAACGGTAGGCGCCATCCAATGTATGGAGGAGTATGATGTCCATCCATACAAGAGCATGCCGCCAGTCACCGATGTATCCTATTTTCACTAGACATTGGTCTTCCTTGACCTTCCTTGCATTTAGTCCTGACTGACAGTGGATGTTAGGAAACTCAGTCTGCCCTTGGACATTGGCGCACACACTTTTTTGGGGCATACGGCGTTACTGAAGCTGGCGGTGATATCGACAGATGGATCAGGTCCGGCAGGACACAGGCGCAGATAGGAATACTGTTATGGTAATTGGAGCCGACGCTGGATCATTCTCAAGTTAGCTGACCTTTCAGGTGGGATGCAATAACAAGCCTGGTCAACAGGGAAGATTGCGTATCGCGACGGGAGCATGGTATCCAGGCAGGCCTTGCTGCCCCTCTTCTTTGCAGGCCGCGAATTGCGAGATCCATCGTCGCGGAAGTAGATTTTAAAAACCTCTTTTGGAATGACAGAACCAGATACCATGTTTAGCACTACCACACCTCTCCTGCAAGAAGTATGGGCTGAGCAGGAGACAAAGGGTGCTGGGAATGTGTGGTGGGCTCAGTCATTGACAAACAGCACACTTCTGACAGTCACTCTCCTCTGCAGATGCGGCTTTGCTTTGGCTAATAAGGAGATATGTTCATTATGTCGTCCCCTGGGGTCCTTTACGTCTCATATCAAAGATTATAGAGGAGTGACGGTCATCTTACATTCTCATTCTTCATAAGCTAGACATCTAATTCGTGGCGTTGATCTACACGACATTAGCCAGGAGCTCACTCCCTTGGTAGCTTGGCCACATGAACAGATAACTTGCGACACATAATGCATAGAAATGTGACATCCAATATCATTTTCGCGACCCAGAATGGGAAACAAAGATTGGCCCCGTTCCAAGCCTATGATGGTTCGCCGTATTGCAAGCCATTTGTCCCCGTTAAAAGCTTTCCGAGGGCTTGTCCCCCAGCCATTACTCTCATATCCATCTTGTTTGTGCCTCCGTCTGCCATTCAAAGCCAGTCTACAATGGCATTCTTTGTTCCTTGTTTCCCCACAGCTGTATCATGATAGGTCAGTATGATTTCCAGGCAAGAATGTGTACAACGCGGGGATAGGTCCTTTGGTTGTGAACATACCTCTTCCGTGAAAACGTACCAACGCGAGAAAATCAGACTCAGGAGAATCAGGTACCAACTCAAGGCATCCGTGTGGCTGTCGTCTTCAACTTCCGTGAGATTTGTGGCAAAGTAATCAGAGCGAGATGTAGTTCTCCTGCCCAGAAGACACCGTAGCAGACATTGTAGCTGAAATGTACGAGGAAAGGGTCGATAATCCATCGTAGTTGTCCTCCATTGGTTCAGACTTCTGACCAGAAAGCCCCAGAATCACGAAGAGCCGGGGATGCAGAGGGGATACTTGGGTCGTGCCTATAGATAAGATGTTAGTGTCAGTATTTATACAATGCTCTTCAAAGGACGAATTTATCGACATACCACCTCATGCTAAAGAGCGACCGAAGATGAGCAATCGAAACAATAACGAGGAGTATCAGGAGCATGATACATAAAAGTGTCTGATCCATGGCTGTCAATTGGATAAATGAGAGAGGCTTCGCAATGCAAGGTATATGCAGTAAGTCGCTCTGATGACACCTTTCCAGTCCGGCGGTTGGATACCGTTGCTGATGAGAGAGTTCAAAGGAAAAGAAGGGGGTATGAGGAGGTTATATATACATCCTTCAGATGGCAAAAGTGAATGTATAAAGCAGTAATGCTATTCACTATTCAATAGAAAGCACTATATAGTGAAAGAGATCTACCTGTTTACGGGGAGTTCCGATAGTGACATGGCTTTAGTAGTTATATATAGCCATCAACCTTTATTACATAGTAAGAGGAAGACATTAAGGTGAATACCCAGGGCATATGGCAGCGCAGTCATTAAGCTCTATTATCTATCACCTTGAGGCAATGAAGTGCCGATCTAATTTAACTATTATGATATAACATGATGGACATTATTCCAACAAATGATTTGATTGGAGTGCTTTTAGTAAGTTAATCCCATAATACCGTAGAATATCTAACCTTATATGAAGCTATTCAGAGCGAATTTATTATTACCATAAAGTGTTGGTTGATGATGTTGCCAAGGTGTGTCGCCATTATGACATAACCCAGAGTCTTCATTGAGAAATCTTGAATTGGCGTCTGTAACAACTCATACCACATATTTCTCAGCTTGAATATCTCTTCTCTGGTAGAATAAAACCTCAACTTAAATATCTACTTACCATGTCGCGTCGAACCACTGTGCCTGAGCAACCCGCCCGCCCGTTTCCCGTAGGAACATGGGTCCTTTATGGCTGCGGTGCAGGACTGCTCGGTGTAGCAGCGTATGTCCTCTTTCCTAAATCCTGAAATCCAACTAATTGAAGAAAAGAATGACTGTCGGAGAGAAGATTGAACAATACTTTACTGGACGACCAAGCTCATATGTCCCCGCCCACACGCTAGAGCGACTACTGTCCTTCCCTACCCGGCCGGACAACGAACGGTTTGGACTGAACATGGCCATGCATTACGGGCAAGGTGCAGTTGCGGCCGTCATTCGAGCATTCATGAGCGTCAACGGGATTCGAGGACCGTTTGCCGACTTTATGTTCATCTCCGTCCGGTTGATGATTGATCAAACGCTCGAGAATTGGACGGGAGTCGGCGCTCCTCCATGGTCCGTATCTTCGAACATTGGCGTTCATTTCTTGTACGATTACTGACAAGGCATGTAGGACGTGGCCTGTCAATGAGCAGATCATCGATGTACTGCACAAGGCAGTCTATGCTTTTGTGACAGGGTACTTTACAGACAGATGGCTTCAATGAGGTACTTAGTTGTATCACATGGGGTTCTGTGTTGTTCAAGGACAAGGGCAACTTTATATGTAGCAATGTCTGACTCAATGTCTATGACACATTGTCTTGAATCTTTACTGACCAAACTCGTGAAGTTCCCATGTGTACTCCAATAGCTTCATGTTGAAGAAATCAGAATCTGGTAGACCTTTGTTCCGGTCGTAATACGTAACTCGAAGAACATCTTGTGGAAGTCCAGAGTAATCAAAGTCAGCTCAGATACGTCCTACCAGCAGAGAAAATTGAACATCCTTCTCAAGCACCAGGTATGTTGTGTTCGGTAAATGCATCATGAATGTCACGTCTTTGATATAAATTAGGCCAAAGTTGGGAGTTTCTAGTATTGCTCAATCTTCCAAATTGGCCTTCAAACACAAGGAAATTGAGTGAGGACGTCCCCATGCGCATTCATCCATTACCTGAGCCATAGACAGGTCTTTTCTGTGGGTATTGGGTCTGTCATCATACAGTTTAATAGGACACTTGGTGATTGACCTTGATGATTGACCTTGCAAATGTTATGTACGTCTGTTGATCAAGGGAACCCCTAGGAGGAAGACCCTCCTGGCCGAGTGATCACTCGACCCATGTGCCCGGCATATTTTCCTCCTCCCTCTCTATCATTTCCCAGAATTCTCCCACCAGCTCGTCCACTGGATTGGCGACCCGTACATGCCAATCTTCCGGATTGGGACCATAGCTCAGGGAGAACAGGTGAACCTCCAGCCATTCTCCCACTTGATCGGGTTGGGACGGGCGAGAACGTGAAGAAGACACGTAGATATAGAGAGAAGAGCCAACGGCACCGGATTTCCAAAGAGCACTTTCCTTAGCTCCGTAAACAGCTAGATCAACACCTGCTGACTGCAGCTCGAGCGCCCAACGCTGGAGTATATGGTGAAAATTATATCTCGCTTGCCTTATGTTCCCCGAGTAAATTGTGTAAGAATAGAAAAATTCCATCAAGGGCGTGTAGTGATAGCCGTCCTCGGTTGATATCTGGCACAGATCTGCCCCGGCCTGGATCGCCTCCCTGAGTAACTCACGCCAACCCGATATGCTGTCATCCTTCGAACGTGCGATATTCATTGCCATGAATGCCACGACTTGAAACAGCAAGGTTTTTCCACACTCGTCGGTTAGATTATAGGCAGCAGGGTCGATGCCATCACCGCCCATTGCGATGCGAAGTATATCTGGGCTGATCCAGCTGAAATACTCGCCTTCTAGGGACATTGCTCGCGTGAAACGAAATTCAATAGGTAGGGAAGAGTAGTTAACAAACAAGGACTCCTGAATCAGTGTAAGGGCTTCAGGGGGTCCTGCAAACTGAGACCTGCCAACCAATGTACTGTCGGGCTTCTCAAACAGCACATCTTGATTGTCCCTGATGAGCAGACGATAAAGATCAATAGCACAGGGCGGATTCTGTGGTTTCCACAGAATGAAGGACCTATTACCTAACTCCAAAGCGGTACTGCACGTCTGTCAGTGGGTTTCACTTTTGCAGTCGTAACACTTCGATGACCTACTCTCCGTCGCAGTTCCTCACGCTAGGATCGGCACCGTTCCGCAATAGGAACTTGCAAACCTCCACTTGGTGATAACCAGCAGCTATCTGGAGATCTGATTAGATGAAATACAGAGGTGAGGAGCCGTGCGTGATACTATACATACATGGAGCAACGTCCATCCAAGGTTGTCACAGTCGAATGGAGATGCAAGACGATTGTCGAACAGTCGTTGAATTTCTTCAATGTTGCCATCTGCACAGTAGCTGATAATTGCAGAGTCATCCGGTATGACGTTATACGACCGAATGCTGAAATTCCAGCCCGAGGTGATTCCAGTGATGCTTATATTCCAGAACTTGTCGACAATAAAAAGGGGTGTGCGGAACGAGAAGTTTTTACTCCCTCGAGTCTTACGAGCGTACATGTGCTGGAGATCTTTTGGCCGTCGAGTATTGCTGTCGCAGGTCATTGACGCTTGAAGAGTTGCCGTGTTCATATCAGTCTTACTTGCTGAATCCTCTATCAAACGCAAATTTCGAACATGGGCACTATGATATAGACTGCTCAGTACACGAGAAGCGAGAGGAAGCACCAGAACTTGCAACAAGACACGGAGCATATCCACCAACCTGAAGTAAGTCTGCTGATTTCTGATATTTTCGAGGCTCTCCCTCTGCTTCTGCAGTCTGTCCTTTTTCAAAAACAGCTTGAACTTTGCCAATCTTCGATTTGCGACGCGGTCCCGTTCGCTTTGTATCACAGATGCAAGTACTGTCAGGTCCGCTTGGAATCTCTGCAATCGGCGCTCTACCAACGGCAGACTGAGCACCTTAAGCATATCCGGCGTCAGTGCCATCAGGATCTCCTGCACAACCTCAATATCATCAAGAAACTCCTCCAGGTCGTCTGAAACCGTTCCCATAAAAGCCCGTAGAGCTCTCACACGGTTTATGGTTTGGATCGTCTGATCCACCAATTGTAAAATGCTGATTGCGCTCCCCACAACACCCAGTATCTCAGCCATGGTGGTCTATCCTGATGGCTGGCGCAATCTTTCACAATAAGGGAAAAGTCGAAGACCTCGAGCAGAAATTCAACAAAGGAATGGTGGAGTGAGATAAAGTGGATAAGTCTGAGTAATAAATCTCAAGCAATTAGTTGATGAGATTGGCGAGGCTGAGCGTCGCTTACATACGTGGCAGTGCAGTGCACTCACGAGACGTGATTGAACAGGATCAAAAGACTCAGACCGAGAAAATTGACCATGACGCTGAAGCTCATGCCAACCTCTACAATCGTGGTTATTAGCAGAGTTGCATTGTCAGCTTGATCGACTGCCGACACGCTTACCTCGAAAAGCCAGGGGAAACACTTCGGCACTGAAGGTGAAGGGGACTGGTCCGGCACCAATGCCATAAAAGAGAGTGAAAACGACAATCGTGAAAGCGGTTATTAGGCCTTCTCGCTCTTGGTCGGATCCTGTAATACGGAAAAAGCCACAGATCGCAAGAAGAGTAAAGAACATTCCGCCGAGAGAGATTAACAAAAGAACCCGGCGACCCCTCCAGTCAATGAATGTATAGGCAGGGATCGTAAATAGAAAATTGGCCAACCCAAATCCTGGCATGTCTCAGTTTCCCCAGTCATTTATCAGGATAGAAAAGACGGGATCCTTGGAGATCTGTATCGCTTACCGAAGTTGAGCCAAGCAACCGGGTTATTCCTTCCTGGAGGTGTACAATCGAGCTGGCGAATTTTTTCATCCTGCGATGTTGCACTATGGAAGAGGTCCGAAGAATAAAATGAAATGACATTAATCTGTGGTTGTTGTCAGCCGGAAACGGAATGAGGGTCTATATCATAGGTAGACATCGATGGCATAGAATACCCACCCCACAAAGCTGCTGGGCCGCCATCACCACGAATGCCGCTACACAGGCTCTACGATTGCGTGGAACCGTAAAAAGAGCCCGAACCCTCTGGAAGAATGTTTGTGACTCGACCGCGTCCTGGTACAAATCTGCTCGCCACCATTGCTCTGGTCGCTGACCCTGGAACAGCTCGGTTTCTATTTGCAGCTGGCTGTGGATGTAGTACAGGTCTTTGGCGGCCTGGATGTCTGTTCCTCGCAATTGACGGAGACTGATGAATGCTTTGGCGTAGTTGCGCTTTCGTATGAGGAACCGCGGCGACTCGGGGCACAAAAATACCAGAACGAGGGCCAGTGCCGGAACTGCAGCGCTCCCTAAAATCCCTCTCCAGCTGCGGTCGAAGATCCAGTAGCAGACAAACCCGACGAAGATCCCACTGTAAAATAGTTCAATGGTTGGACCGATGAGCGGGGAGCTGCCTGGAGCCCATGGCCAGTACTTACAACGTGTCAAATAGTTGCCACATCATCAGCAGGCGGCCTCGTAGGTGTTCTGCTGCTGCCTCTGCTGCAAAGACAGGAGCAATAGAAGCTTTTGCTCCGATCTGACGGAAATCAACTGTCATCCAATACCCATATGTATGTGGTAAGCTTTACGTACCCCAATCCCAAGTAGGAGACGACAGACCAGGAGTGTCTGCCAAGTAGGACAATGGGCGGTCCCTACACCTCTAGATTAGAGTGACATGTTTTCATCCGCTTTCATTGCCTAGACCACTTCCAGCAAATGAACGTACCAATTGCACAAGCTGCACAGAGTATTGCTGATATAAAAAGGGCGGGGCGGCGGCCATATTTGGTTTCTTGTAAGGGATCACTTAGCCATGTCCCGCTGTATGCCAGGTTCATTAGTGGGTGAATGATATCAGATCTGCAATAAGACGTACATGATACTTGCTGATATCCATGGTGCTGCATCAGTTAAAGAAGCAATGTAGCTGTGATACGTGTTTAGTGAAATATCGCTTTTCCTTGTTTTCGAGTCGAAGAGAAGGTCGCATTTCCACCCATTGGAACTGGTATTGATGGTTGACTGTTGCCAGCCTCTTCAACAGGGGTTAGTAAATGGGGCTAGCATAATAAAATTCGTGTAGACTCGCTTACTGGATAATCGCGGCGCATGCAGTAGTAAGGATGACTACCTTGAGCTCCTTCGTCTGTTGGAAGAGCCCTAAACGCGGCTCGGACTCTATGGCAAGCTTTTCGGGGACGGTCAGGTCACAAGTTTCTACGTTCGACCGATCCCGGGCTATGAGCGCTCCATTAATGAGTAGCTTAACATCGACCACATCCTCCAGTTGGTGGTCGCGGTGAAACCTGTGGACATCGTCCCTAAGCTCGCCGTTTGTTCGTTCCCTCAACGGATTGGGGTTGCTAGATATGAGCGTGGTTAGCAAAAGACAGAAGCTCGGTAGATCAGCCAAGTCATCGGGATAACTTGAGCGAGAGTTCAGTGCAAATAATAGAAGAAAAGAAAAATGCATTCACCGTCGGTCCGCATAGGCGCCAGCTGTTCCATTCATGTCTGGGGTAGTGTCCCAACCACGTTCTATGTAAGCAAGGGACTAATTGATGGTGCAACTATAATTCAACCTCAGGAAGGTTTTGGGGTTTCAAAAACTTTTCCATGCCTCATCCCATATATGATTTGGCAGAAACAAATAACTACACTAGAGAGAGCAATAATCCCAGGCGGCAGAAGCTGAGGATCATGAAATAAGGCTGAAACCAAGATCTGCAAATTTGGCCCAGGACCATTGCATTCACCACTAGGCCTAGAACCTGGTCCTCTTATGGGAACGATCCCTGCATGCATGATATGGCACATGGACATTCCCCGCTTTCAACCCCAAGAACTATGATTTACGGTTTACCTATGGTGGTCAGGGGAAAGTCGTAGTCAATGTTTGGTTCCTCGTCCCAGTTTGTTGTAACAATGGGATGGCCAAGCTTCATAGTAACCGAAATTCGAAGCCCTCTGGAACTTCGGACATAGTAAACACCTTTTTGCTCCCATATGTGGGTTAGCCATTTTAGTAATTCACATAAGGAGACTACAGTTGACTTCTGGAGGAGGTTGGGAACGTATACTTGTAGGTACTAGGTAGGAGGTGACAAAGTCACCGCATTGAACCGCCCACTCTCTTCCTATAAATCAGTATTAAAGAATGAATTGACGTCTATGTTGTGAGTATGATTTTTCTACTTTGCCAGGACAGGAGAGGCTGCAATACGAGGCGTATAACCTTCTAGCACACTCTTCTGACGTTTCATTGGTTGTGGAATTTTGCTAGTTCGCCTTATTTGACATGGAAAAGAATCCGCCTCGTGAGGCACGAGGCTGTCCGTTTGACAACTGACAAGTCACAATTGAGGGACTCGAGACCGACGCGAAGGAGGGCAATAATATAAATCAACGAGTCAACAGTCACTCGGGAACCCACCAGGGCCGACCCTTGGTCCCCGGGGACCCCGAGGTGAGACTGCTATAACCGCCCCATTTGCCCCCTTTTTTCCCCCAACCTTGTCAGTTGAGACCCAGGCGGATCTTGCCGTGGTATGGAAGTACTCCACTACTCCAGTTTCTCGTCACTGGTCCCACAGCCCACCTGGCAGTCGCTCCATTTCCCCAGGAATCCAGATCCTTCGCCTGTCCGTCTTATCGTTCACTAGTACCTTTCCAAACATCTTTCTATGATCATGAACCAAACAGTCAGGAATGTTATCAGCGAGGAAGAAACAAGCTACATCCTGAAAGAGAAGCTTGAGGCCCGTCTGCGCTTGTTATTCGGGTATCCCATCAAAGTTCAGGTAATAGAAGTTCAACCCAGCACTGCCTTCCTCAAATGCTGTCATCTCGCTCACACTTTGTACCATGAAGCATGTCAATGGGCGATACTGCTTCGAAGCCCCCAGAGAAGTAACTACGGTAAGTTCCCGTGGTGACGGTCTTGTGCGAGAATCGCTGATCTGTGGGCCATGCCCTCCCCATAGGATGAAATTGCGTAAGACATTCTAGCATGCGCCTCCATTCATTCCTTATTCGATGCAGCCCCACGCCTACTGACGCCCGGGTGATGTAGTGACCTTCGCCAATAGATCAGTGTGAATTCGGACCGTGAAATGCGAATGTTGGACAGTGGTAACTTGATTCTGTAGCCGCAGTTTGCATGTATGTATGCTTCTGTTGCAGACAAAAACTGAGCTGAGTTTGTCCCATTTAGTCACTTCAAGAAATGCGACCTCGTGTATGTATCATAGTGTAGTACTCCGCAACTGCGCCACTGTGTCAGAGGTTGATTCCTGGCGCTAAGCAAGCCTTCAAAGTTGCCTTTTGTGATGCCTTGTAGGCCGCCTTCCCAAGCCACCGTATGGTAGAGCAGCCGAGTTTCAGTATAACAGAACTCAAACTTCAGTTCATTTCTAGATGGATTCTAGGAACCCTGATCTTCCTCTATAATGTCCGTTCCTATCGAACTGGACCGTGTGACTCCTCGTGGTGATATTCCTTCGATCGGCTCTGGACAAGATAGGGAAGGTCTTGGATCTGACTACTATGAGTCAATACGACCATATCTGCGCTATCCAGCTTTCACTTCTCAGCCAGAGAAGTCCGATATCTATGTTTTCGACAGCTCACACCAGGAGAAGACTTATTCGTTAACCGACAGCCGGATATTTGAATCCCATATCGCAAATACCCAGAAGCCAGCCGCCCGCATAGTGCATGTTTCCTTTGACCCCTTTCTAGTGGCATCCAGTCTGATAATTCCCCAGGTCAATATGCTGTCAAAACTCTCTGCGGCCCTCCGGCATTACCGAACAGGCCCTGCGCAAGCTCATGAGTCAATACGACATTGATACTTCATTTTTGGACCTTGTGGTTTCGTTTGGCGATAAACCACGTAGCTCTGATGCTGGCCATGGAGGTATGAACGTGAAGCAGAAAGAAGATGGCGTGTGCGGTACGGTATTGCCCAATTCAGCCTAACTTAGGTTTGACATTTCGCACTAATATTCTTAGATATGCATTATCTCTTCACCTATGCAGAAGATGATAACAGAGGAGGAATCGCCTCGTGGAGAATCCGCCAAGTCTGTATCTTTCATCGATATGACCCGTCGGGATCGGGGAACCTCTGGATTTTAGTTCACGCAAAACCTCAATCGAAGCTCCAGCGTCGAATAGAACAGATGCTATCGACAGACCCTGCAGCTCTTCTTAGACAGTGGTTCTCTATGCATCTGCTTGTTCTTTCCACTTACCTAGGCAATTGGCGCTGGTGCATTCGAACACTAGGTGATGAGATCGAAAAGACTGTATGTGTTCTATAATCCTCGATTGAGACCAATGGTTAACACAATGCCAGGTGAATCTAGCACTTACTCTGGACCTTTCAAAACCCCGAACAGAGGACCACAAGAACGGACTTGTCCACCTCCTCAAACAGCAGTACCTGGAAGATAAACTCGCCCCGCTGGCTTCTCGGTTGGGTGTTGCTTTGACAACGCTGCACCGCTTAGAGAAGATCAATTCACTCTTCCTTTCCCAGGGATTCTCAACTGATAAAGAGTTCCAGACTGTGGCGGATGATCTAACCTATCATATAACATCTCTTGAGGGAAACCTGGAAAGTGTTAATGTGCTGGAACGAAAAGTTCGGGGCATCTCAGATCTGGTGCGTTACTTAAACCGTCTATTATTGTTGCCGCTGATTACCTACCTAACCTTGACTGAATGTAGCTGGCAGTTACCTTGACTGTGGAAAACCAAGCTGTAACGATAGACATTAGCAACAAGATGCTCGATCTCAACAACAAGCTTCTCAAGCTCACAGACGAGTCGTTAGATGGGAATGCCACGATTCGAATCGTGACTCTGGTGACCTTGATATATCTGCCGGCCAGCTTTATCTCTGTAAGTGCCCAAACCCACCAAAGGAAGGTATTCTGACGTTCGAGATAGAGCTTCCTTGGGATGAACCTCTTTAGTTACGGCTCCGCTGGCGGTTTCGAGATCTCGCATCGATTCTGGATTTTTGTCGCACTCGCGGTCCCCTTGACCATATTAACAGTTGGGTCCTGGTATTGTTTTAGTCGGCGGTGACAGCATCAGAAAGATATAAGTTGAGCGACAGATTTGGAGAGCTGGCTGGAATGCGGCAGTTCTGCTGCGCACAGTGTATGGTTTAACTCTAGACATTTGGCGTCTATACAAGAGTTCTGTTTTTTATAATTCCTGTACTTTTAATGGTTGCATATGATGATGGACCCGAACACCAACTCCCTTTGCTTATACATATACACGTATATATAGACTTCGTTGCTTCCCTCTCGCTCGCCTCTCCTTCAAATAGGGATGGCAAAATCAAGCCGGATTCGTAATTTTCTCATACAAGTAATCGTGTCGCGAGACGGAAGAGGGTGTTTCCACACGACGATGAAGACCAATAATAAACTGGAAGAAACTGGCGCTGAGTTGCAGGAGACGACAGTCTATGCGATTGTTCTGCTTTTGAGGTGTGTTTGTCCCCGTTAAGCCCTTCAATGTCCGCACAGACGTCCACAGGCTGGAAGGTTGTATGCCCACAACGCCATAAAACGGTCGCATGGAGGTTTCAGCTTGCTTGATGAGAATAAGATCCCATCTACAATCCAACCTGCAATGGAACAATGTCCACCCTAGTTATATTCAAAAGGACTCACCTATCCTTCTACTGTGTGGTGAGATAGGTGCCAGCTCGCTAAGGAGGGCTTGGCACCGCGGCGTGCTGACTAAGCAGTAGGGTGAGTCAGCAGCTGTCGAGGTAACTAACTAGTTAATGTTGACCAGTGACGCTCTTGAAGGTTTCTAATATTGGATGCGGGGCCTTCTCCCTCTTCTTCATTCATATTGATATCAGTTCTATTTTGTGTCTCTTCTTTTCTTTTTCTTTTTCTCTTTTACTTTTCTCTTTTGGCGTTTCATGATGGAACAAGCTCGCTCGGACTCCGCCTTGCCCGTGAGCGATGATCATAAATTAGGTATGATATGGTATATCAGACAGGAGGCGGACGCAATGGCGATAACAAGTCTGCCTTTTCTACGGAATTGAAGAGAGGAGGTTGTAAGATTAGTCGATCTGGGCTAATGAATAGGAAAATAGTCATCACCAGTGCCGCGATTCGCGAACGTGGGGGGGGGGGGGGATTCTTGGGTTGTTTTAGTGGCCATTAGTGCAGTCAAACCGTCAAACCATCCCAAGTCCCCAACGGGGGAATGGCCACTTGAGGACATTGGCTGTGTGGCTGGTGCCCACATGATCCCCCGACATTGGCTCCACAGCCCATGCTGAGGTAGCGAAAGATCATGGAAGGATGTCTGCCTACGTTTCCTTCTGATTGACGCTCTGCGTTTTCCTGGATTTGCCTCAGCTCGTTTTACACATCATCAAGACATCTGAGAGCGCGTTCACCACTCCTCCCCCTAGAACCGCCATGGACTAATAAGCCGTTTGTATTGGAAGTATGCCCCACCTTGGTCCATTCTCTCTGTCCAGTTACATAAGGGGCATAGTGTTGACATAACACGGCTAGAATAAGCGCCCTTAGCTTGGTGTCCGCGGAGCTTCATCTAGCGACTTCCCGACCCCGTGGGGAAGAATGGAATGGTCATTTCGACGTTATCCACCTCCTGAACTCCAAAGAGAGCTTTTAGCACAAGTGAGGAATGCCATCCAATCCTCCAACTCTGGAGCAGAGCGTTTCGCGCCTCGCGACAGCCTAGCGAGGATTTGGACCCCGGAGATGCTCCGGAGATTCTTCCACCATGACCTTTTCTCGCGGCAATCGTTTATTCAAGATATCCGGGAAAACTTCTTACAGACAATATCGATTCTGATCTCTGTCAACTGGGATGACTGGTCGCAGTTTGATGAGATCCTTTTCTCACATCGGGGGTCTGATGGAACGCTGGATCGGACCGATCACAGCATTCGACACTATACTCTACAGACCCTGACCAGCGAGAGATTTCTAGGCCCAGTGTTCGGATCCCTGTTCTTCGATACTCGCTATGTTTTCTGTCCGATAGATATTGAAGAAGGTAGCAATTTGAGTTTCGAGGATGGCTGGAGATTACCGTTTCTTCCAGCAGAATCCCAACTTCGCGGAAGTGGAGGGTTTGGACGGATCACCAGGGAAGTGATCGCTGCGAGACATTATTACCCCTCTGGGAATGATATGGTATGAACCTTGTGTCTGCGTGTGTCGTGATCGTGGAGCTGACCTCATGGCCCCTTTAGACCGACGTCGAGGTTGCTCGCAAACTCTTCAGGTCCAAGCTAGACTACGATCGAGAGAGATTAAACCTTGAGAGGATTCGAGATAGCGTCGCCCAGCACAGGCGCATCGTTCTCCCTATTGCGACGGTTACCATCGGACACCAGTTCAACATTCTTTTCCCCCTCGCGAAAATGGACCTCAAGAAATTCCTTGAGGGTGGACTGATTTCCCCGGAGCAGTGCGACATGAACGAACTGATAGACGAAGCGACACATCTGGCAGATGCGCTAGACCACCTGCATAATCGACTAGGCGTCTTCGTTCGGGGATACCACATGGATCTGAAGCCCGCCAACATCCTGGTTTATGGGCACCCTGAGCCCCAAAGACAGCATGGGGTTGGGAAATGGATGATCACCGACTTCGGTCTCTCAATCATCGAACGCCTAGACTGGCGAGATAGCACTGATGGCCTTCCTAGGGATCCTGACACTGAGACGATGACCCGGCTACAGCGAATGGAAGGCACCTATCAGGCACCGGAGGTTTGCGCCGGCCGTGGAATAAGTCGACGAAGCGATGTCTGGTCATTTGGATGCGTCTTGGTCCGGGTCTTCGCCTTTAAGCTGGACGGGATCGAGGGACTTCAGAGGTTGGATGAACTCCGTCAGAAGAACGACGACGGGGTTGGGCTTTATCACGATGACTACTTCGCTCGAGGAGACCCGCCGGTCCTCAATCCGCATATCGAGAACTGGATCAAGAACCTACCACATCACCGTCGAGCTTACAGTGACGAGTTCCTTCGCAATTGTGCAGAATTACTTTTATCTATGCTGAAAATTAACAAGAACGATCGGCCGGATGCAAATAAAGTCAAGGATGCCCTAGGGAGCCTCAAAGTTGCTCTTCACAGGCCCCTCCGACCCGCGTCCTCGCTGGAGTCGACTTCGGAATACCAATCCGAAGGACTGGATTCCTTTCAATCGCGAAGCTCGTCCGTGTCCGATCCGCTGTCCCAGACTACATTCGGTCTCGACCTGGGCCTCGCCATCATAACGGAGAACTTGGTTGATGAAATAAAGAGAAACGACCTAGGTGGCGTTGAGAGAGTTTTGGGTCAGAATGTACACATTGACAAGCCCGATAAGGACGGAAACACACCCCTAGGAATTGCCGTCACTCTGGGAAACGAGACAGTTGTTCGGCGTCTGCTCGAGGCCAACGCCAGTGTCGATGCAAGGGACGCAAAGGGTAAAACACCCCTGATGATAGCAGTACGCAACGGTGACACCAAGATGGCTCGACTGCTGTTGGAGAGGCATGCAGATTGTACGGTCTACTCGGATGAGGGACTCACGTGTCTTCATTATGCGACCTGGGATAACGTCAGTGTGAGACTTCTTCGACTGTTAATTCCACAGTTTCAGTCCGTCGGCGTCGACATTCCGACAGAAGGGCCCGAGCAGGAGACACCCCTGATGATGCTAATCAAGCACTTTGTCGATAACGATTCGTGCGAAGACAAGTTCAAGGCCTTAGTTGCCGCCGGCGCAAACGTCAACCGACCCAATGGATTCCAAACAACGCCGCTGCGATGTGCCGTGAGTGAGAACTCCATCAGAGCCGCCAAGTTGCTTATTGAGAACAACGCCGAGCAGGAAGATTTCTCTACGGTCCCCAGCAAAAAACGCGCCATGACCAAGTTGTTGGAAAGGGCTTGGGCGCCACGACGGCTGAGTGTTGATAGTGGTAAAGGGTGGTATTCCATTTGGAGGAGACGCGACCATTAGTCTTTTCTCTTTCCTTCTAATTGTGTTTGCACGGCAGGTTGTTCTGAATCATTTCTGACGTCAGGGATATCGAGCGAAGGAGTTTGCCCTTGAATACCGCCCGGACAGGTAGTGAGTCTGTTAGCATTGAACTGTTATTATCTATTGACTTCTCAGCCATACATTGAGATATATCTACCTACCTACTGTAGAAACGATATGTCTCCTGTCAGACTGGTCAAGTGCTGAATCTCAAAGAAGGAAGAGGAAACGTCGTATCTCTAACTGCCTCGCTATCCTGGGACATCACCTGTCCGATATCCTGGGCCTGGGAAACGATCTAAGAAAGATAAAGTAAGGAAGGTGGGCTTAGCGATTTGAAGCACTCTGCAAACATCATCCGACTCGTGGACTCACCGATTCTCGTGTCAGCCTCGAAGGTTGGAATGCCCATCATCACCGTCTGGAGCTTCTCATCAGTCCTCACCATCGTGATATTGGCCAGCTGATACTTTGATTGGTCAGCCATCGTGGGAAAGGCGCTGGAACACGTGACTTGGGATATGAACTCGCATCCCCTGAATTCATGAATCAACAGTCAACACAGACTTCTTGCCCAAAATTCGTCATTATGCCTAGAACCCGACAACTTCTTCGACGGAAGATCACGTACTCAGATGCCAAGACCGAAGAATTCAATATTCTTCATCAGCTTGGATACCATTCTGAACAGAGTGGGTTCTTTGCTCGCCTTTATGACAAACGCGAATGGATGAAAGCTGCTGTTACCCACCATCTTGGCCTGAGATCGTCTACAGAATGCCATGTGGCAGACACAGAAGATTGGCTTCATGGTAGCTTTAACGTCTGTGTCCCTATAACGATTGACAGTTGGGGCAAGCGTGTTCTTATGCGATTTCCGTTACCATATCGCGTCGGGGAGAGTTTCAGGCCCGGAAATTGCGATGAGAAAGTCCGATGCGAAGCAGGATCCTATGCATGGCTTCAAAAGAACTGTCCAGATGTGCCAATCCCAAAATTATATGGCTTTGGTTTGTCCACTGGCGAGACGGTATAGACCCTAGCCAATGTATGTGATTTTTGTGCTTATTAACTTCTAGTTCACTCGACTTGAATTCCTGCCATTCTTCCCTCGCTGTTTCAAACTCCTGCATCAGTATTTCGTATCATGGCTGAAGAAATCAGTTCCGTCAAATTATGTCCGCCATCAAAGCACAGATCCTATAGTTGACCAGGGCTACCTGTTGATTGAGTTTATCGAAGAGACACGTGGATCTATGCTTTCAAATACATGGATGGAAGGGCAACATGACCCAAAGCTACGGGTAAACTTCTTCCGTGACCTCTCCCGGCTTTTCTTAAGCATTACCCGGATTCCCCTGCCCAGAATTGGTTCCTTCATCATCGATAATGATGGGTTTTTGCATCTTACAAATCGGCCACTCTCAGTTGAGATCCAGCAGTTGGAGAATGAGAGGATCCCAACTGAGATACCCCGCAATTACACCTACTCGACTGTTGATTCCTGTGGTTGATATACTTGGGTTCCATGACAATCGTTTTCGGTATCAACCTAATGCTGTCAACGATCTTGGAGACTGTGCCTACCAACTATCCGTTTTAACTGCTATGCGAACGATTTTCCAGTCTATTTTCAATCGAGGATTTCGCAGGGGTCCCTTTGTCTTTGTCTTTACAGATTTTCATCGGAGCAACATCTTTGTTGATGCAGAATGGCACATAACATGCTTAGTGGATTTGGAATGGACCTGCGCTCAGCCAGTCGAGATGTTCGGACCTCCTTACTGGATCACAGACAAAGGTGTCGATCAATTGGATCCAGCAGAATATGACGCAATCCGACAGGAATTTATGGAAGCCCTGACGACGGAAGAAGAGAGTTTTCGCAGTACTTTTGGGACATCCCAGCTACGTCTCTCGGAGTTCATGAAACGGTCTTGGGAAACAGGAGCTTTCTGGTATTCACTGGCTCTCTCAAGCCCTTCAGGACTTTTTACGATATTTAGCAAGCATATCAGGCCTCTATTTTGCAAAGACAATGAGGAGGAGTTCCAGTCGGTGATGCCGTTTTTCTTCGAAAAGAACATTGGATATATTGCAGGTCGCAAACTGGCGGACAGAGAAGAATATGACAAGAACCTCCGACAAGCTTTCGAAGACGACTCAGACTGAGACCACACCGTCAGTACGAGGAAACACTGGTGTAATTCCACCAAGCTTTGATCCGCTCTCGCCGCAAAGTCGTTCCGTCCGCCTTGTCAAGTCTTCAGGGATCTGGAACAGATCGACTCCGGTGCCCGTCGGACGTTGCTGGCACGGGAGGGTCAGTCTGATCAACTCTGCGCCGTTTTCTCGCCGGCGGCTGGGGATCGGGTTCAGTGACATCTGTCTCGAAAGTGGCATCCGAGTGGCCGTCGGAGTCAGCACTGCTCGCCACACTGTCGTTCTTCCCTAAGCGATGTTCATCTCGGCGGCGTAAACGCTTCATCTGTCAGCCGCCGACCTCCATCAAACCCCGGCGTTCATGAAGCGGGCTCTCTTGATGGGAAGCTCTGAGGCCATTGTCGACGCCCTCAGGGAGCGCGGCTGGAGGGTGATGGTCAAGCAGAGTGCGAGGCTCTTTGGAAACCAAAGAAGGGACGGAAACGCCCACGGTGGAGTCCCCATGGGGTGAGGTCAAACGCCTTTACTGAGCCGGGTTCTGATTGTAGAAGTAACTTGTCATGGACTCATGTAAGAAAGTGAGGTGCTTGGGGGGACCCTGCCGTGGTTGTCCATCCATAGCATCTATCATTCTCTAGACTTACAGGTCTGCTCTTGCGTGACCATGTTAAACTGTACACTCCCAAACATGCCGATTGCGTCGATAAAAGCATAGCTAGCTAGATTCTAGATGGCAGTGGGTATGGCTGCTGTCATCAACAGGTAGGTTCAGGTTTCACTAGTGATAGTACGGCACAAGCTGGGAATTTGACTCTACGTGTGCTTTGGGAGACTTTCTTCACAGCATGGATGCTATGTATTTCTCTTGCTAGCAGGGTACATCATGAAATTATGCTATACATGCTGAATCTTTTCTTTCATGTCGTTGCGTTCATACCCATCCAGTAGGTGTATCTAGATGCTCATGCAAGTCTAACGGTACATCATCACCAGTCATGCAAATCCCGTCCGGGGTGAGTCATATAAAGGTTCCCTGAATGTGCAAAAGGCTAAAATATGTCAAGTATGCAGAACGCGTCTAAAAAACCAACTGAACCTCGTACCCGGTGCTATATCCCTCTCCCTCGTCCTGTCCGTCGCTGCTCAACTGAGCAGGAACCTCGGTGAATTGAGCAATCATATCCTGTCCTTCGGGGATTTCCGCAACGACATCATCGTCGACGGCGATACGTAGACTGTTCGGCGTGGTATGGACGAGACGGAGGATACGGTCTGGATGGACGTTGTACTTTTTTGACAGTTGGCAAATGAAGTCGGATGTTGTTCGCTCACTGAGGTATACGGCGCGGTAGTAGGGCTCCTGCTGCTTGTTGTCCTGGATTCGCACGTAGAAACAGGCCACTGCCGTGGTCAGTTCATAAATCCAATCCAATAGTGCTGGCGAAACTTACCATGCCGATAGCTGGATGCACGATCACCGTTATCCGACTCCGGCGAAGATCGACCATTTAGATCGCTGAAGACCAGATCTGGAGATTCCGTCTTCGGCTCAACGGTACTTCCTTCCCTCCCGAAAGGACGACGAGGAAGTTGCACGAGGTCGCCATGAAAGTTGACCCCTGCATCAGTCTCCGACACACTGCCTCGTCCAAGAGACACAGGCGTGGAAGAGTCCCGAGGCAGAGAGACTGGTGATTGATCCGGATCATCCAGCACATCGCCCTGCAGCGAGAGCACGCTCACTGGCTGGGAGGACGAGAAGAGGTTGCGCAGCTCGAACAGAGCCCGATGCAGATCGTCTATTCCCGTCAGACTGTTGGAACGGCTGGGAGACAGGCTCATCGACACGGTATGATTCTTGGTCAACCCGTGTCCCACGCCCTTTCGGCGTTTCCGCTTTCCAAGACCATTATTGCCGTCGATATCTCCCTGCGCGATTTGTCGTTCGACCTTGTGAATCGCTTTCTGCACATGCGCCACATCGTTGGACAGCTTTCTTTCCGCTCCGTGGTCCCGGAACACCTTGACCTTGCAGTAGCAAATCTCGGCTTCGGTACCAATTCCCGGTGCAGGCGTGCCATCCTCGAGGCCAATCATCTCCGTCTTGACGCACAACCTAGTAGGAACGCCCTTGACACCCTTGGAAAGACTGAAATCCGTAGACAGAAAATTCAAGCGAACATTGACCACACACTCGGAAGAACCCGCTCCCGGAGTGCCCGTCCAGGTTACACAAAACCCATCAAAGGAGGCGCTGTCCACCTTTTTTATACGGGGCGCGTTCTTCTTCGATCCCAACCGCAGGTCCACAAACTCCAACGCTCGCATCTTTCCCCCTCGTTGCTGGGCCTCGACCGCCCCTCGCGCTTCCTTCCAAAGCCGCCAGCACCTGGCGGGGTTCGATCGATGCGCCGCTTCCTCAAAGCTGATTCTCACACTCGTGCGATATTTCACTGGCTGGGGGACATGCGCTGGGGGCGTGGAGTCGACAATGGATACCGAGTATGCCTGGGACTTGTTGAGATAGGTGACTGGCGGTTCATGCGCATGATCCGCAATAGCGGTGGGAGCGTGGAGAGTGACACGGTAGCGGAATCTACATTGTCAAAAGAGGGGGGTGAGCAGTCAGTAGGCCGATTGCAGTCGTGGCAGTGTTAGTGGACTTACGGAGTCTCTAGCTTGGAGGGAAAGTCGGCGCGATCGATCGCGTCCGAGGCCACCGGCAGTGGAAGCTGCGTGGCATGTCCCAACGATTCTGTATATGAGTCTTGATGATTCGACGTATCCAATGGATCGTAGTCTGAGTTTGCACCGAACGACACGTTGCTTGGTAGTATGTGGTTTGACGCAAACGGGTCCATGTTCTGAAACAGATGATGCTGGTAATGCGACTCGAAGACGTCCACACCTCGGGTTGCCGTCGTCGCGTGTCCATTTGGTTGTTGTGGTTGTGGTTGTGGTTGTTGATTCTGAAGGTCTGGCTGTACGCTGAGCATCTGATCCCATATCCAAGGCGTGCTGGCCAGATTCCATTCAACAGTTGGAGTGTGAAGGTCACCTGCAGGACTATGGACTACGGCGCACATCTGATTAGCGGTTGGAGTAAGATGTCCGACTTGCTGACCTGGATGAGTGACATAGTCAACTACGTTCGGGATCGCCAGGGAATCGTTGAACGGGGCATGGTATTGTTGTGATGGAAGGATGGGAGGGTTTGCGAGCTTCGCGTTGGCGTGCTCGAGTGGCGCCTGCGTGAGAAAGGGGTCTGCGATGACATGGGAAAACTTTTGTTGAAACTCCCCGATGAGCTCTGCTCCAGGCTTCCGCGACGTCGTCCTGGAGGTGGTTAGGTTCGAGGAATAACGAAACCTCATTCCTATCCCAGATAATAAACAAACCTTTTGCCAAACATTTTCCTCAAGTCCGGAGCAACCACCAACAGTTGACGTGCACGTGTTTCAACAACGACGGTCTTGCAAACACCACGACCGGGGGACTTATATGCCACAGACACGAGGATTGTAGACTAGCAGGGGCGATTTTGTAGACCGTTAGAATTTAACCTATCCGGCAGACATCAAGTCTGGAGGTGAAAATGAGCGACTTCCTCCGAGCGAACAACGAGCGAAAGGCGAAGCATCCCATCCAGTGATGAAACGGCAGCAGAAAGGAGGGAATGGCAGCTGGATATAGATGGCATGGACCGTGGAAACTTGGACGGCACAGTCCTTTTTCTGATCCCTGGGCCCAGTCAGGCTCACAGACACACAGCAAACACCAGCACAACAGGACATGCTTTGGGTCTCGAAAGGTAGAAGGTGCTAGGTACTATAAGAGGCGGAACGTACCTGGGGATCGGCGGTGGGAGGGGGGAAAAGGCGAGGAGACACGAACTCGGTTGGTAAAAAAATATGATTATTATTTAATTCAAGATTGTGATTTATCTATCCATTCCGCTTTACAGTCTGCAAGTGCAAGCCAGCCTCTTGTAGAGTATCTATCTTCTGCTAGTTCTCTATGTGAGTGGAAAGGAGCGTAATGGCCAGTGGGGCATTTTCTCTAGCCTCGTGGACAGTAGCATTAGACAAAGTCGCTTGATTGGGACGGAAGTTCCAGCCGAGACAGGAAGTCCAAGAACAGAGCTGAGGAAGAGGAAAAAGACAAAAAAGAAAAAAGAAAATAAAGTGTCATCCCGGAGGACCGTTGGTTATCTGGGTACGGCAAATGGCACGGTTCCTTGATCCCACTTTGACTTCACCCTTCTTGGCTGTCGAACCTGACTGGACTTATGCAAGGGGTCTTGCCCTTTGGGACGATATGATGCTCAGGATATCCAGATGTATTGGGGAAGGAAGTCTAGACTTACTTGCATTTGCCACGCACTGGTCTGTTTCATAGTCTGACTCTGGGGATACCGATGACTTTTATATACGGAGAATTCTCGGTCCAACTATCTACATATCTATCAGTTTAAGTATTTAGTTAAGAACTCATCCGGTTACAGTGCGCAACAGCCAACAGAGATCTAGATCTTTGCCACTTCCGAATTCAGATGTTGCTGCACATTGGTAAAGCTCAAAAGGACTATCTTATGACAGCATTAATTTCCACAATAATGTGGCTTGATCTGTCCCTGAATTCAACATGAGAGGAGCTTGCCTTGGCGCAAAATACACTCCGTGCATAGCCAAGGTCAACTGAACGCCCCTCGCTGTAAACTGCCACCTGACTCGAGCTATCAGCAGGATTCTGTATCGATCCGTGTTATCCCAAACGGTCAGGGACGGTCGGTTGGCCTGCGTTCAAGGTACTACTACCCTTGCCTCTGCAATAACGAGAGATGTATCCACATAGATTGTCCTACGTCTTGTATGACATCAAATGGCCTCCGAACAACAAACAGCGACTCAAAACCCTAGACTACGAGTACTGTAGTGACATCCAACTGACATAGTCCACGCTGGAGTTATTTTCCCGCTCATCTCATTCATTGTTTGCTATGTGGATGCTACTCCTCGTGTACAACAGGACAACCTAGCACATGCAGACGATGTGTCATGATGTCATGATATGTCGGTCTTCCGACGTTTCTGAGACTGGAAAGTTCCATTATGTGGCATGAGCAGCGGTGGTTACAGTGACCCTGACCCGATCCGATCCATCCTATCTATCTGCGCCACCTCCGCATTATCAATCTACTCCTTTTGATCTGCCTTTGCACCTTGAGACTGTGCATTGCAGATTTGCAGTATCAAAGATGCCTCGTTCTGTCTTTCTCTAGTCCTATTTGGAACAGGAAGGACCATGATCGCCGAGAATCAAAGTTCAGATCCAGATCGGGATCTACAAGCAGATACCGAGTTATTTCCACACACTCTGACCTTCTCTCGTCGTTGAGCGGACGGGTCATGGAACCGGTACAACCAGTCTCTGTACATGATAACCTGACACTGACCGTCTGTTGTGACGTCAACTCACATCCTACCCAGAGTCCTTCCTGGAACTCTGAAATTCTGTCTGATGGAAAGCGGAAGTGTCAAATGGATTAGATAAGGTGTCACTGGAGCCCAGTGGCCAAAAGAAGATCCGGCGAATCAGAGGCTGAGGATTCTTCTTCTGTTTCCTTGCTCTGACTTCTGTCTGTCCCAGTTCCTCAGGACGAAAACTCATGTGGCAGAGAGATGTAGGATTGTTTCCGGTTTATAACTCTGTCTAAAGTGTGTCCCAAGCACACTGACGTGACCTTTTACTCATGAGGCTCCTGAAGCAAAATCATAAACTTTTGGTTTTGAGACTGGAGCGCGGATGTCTCGCCAGCCACAATCCATGAAAACGGGCTGTCATTTTGACTCTTGACAAGGGATCCACACACACGCTCCAATGACAACTACTGATTGGTAAGCCAAGAAGCTTGACCCCGCTGATCCAACGCTAGCGCCATTCCGGGTGTCGCATCCGCCCAATCATGGCTGATGTTGCGATCTTGCGTCACCCCTCCATCAATGTAACACCTACCTTGAGCAGCTGTCAGTCCATGTCCCCTATCATAATAATTTTGAAGATTATTCCAGGTTCTTTTGGCAATGGCAATACTGGGTTACTTACTGGGTTAAAGCTCTTCTCCTTGGTTCTGAGCTTGACTGCTCTTTAGACTTCTCTCTGCGGAGTTCTCAGGGTCCAGTTACATCAATATTATCTGGATGACTCCAGTGTCGCGGGAGGAGGCGTTTGGTCCAGAATAACATACTCCGTAGTAGGGTAGGAAACATTCTCCAGCACTTGAATGAGTTTTCAGGTTGTTCCACCCTGTTTCTTTGGGATGTCTGAATCCTTAAAAGAGAGTGAGCAACCGGTTCGACAATTGATACTCGGTGGTTTTCAAACATTCTCTATAGCTACCACCACAGCTACGGCCTCATGCACAGACGAATGCTTGACTCCATATATATCAGCCTGTTCAATTAGGCTTCTACCTCTTATCCTAGCTTTGCTCCCATCACGCTATCTAAACCTTCTTCATCTCCTGTACATAACCAGCTGCTCAGCTGCATAGCTCGAGTGCATCACCTGTATCATGACGACCACCACACTTCTTACCGAGCAGACGCCCATCAGTGGAGCCAATGGCAATCTTCTGGACTGGGCCACCCTCAGTCCAACCGCTCTCTCCCTGCCCACAGCGGATTCTTCCTCTTATGACCCTGCTCTTCTGAGCGACGAGGGTCTCCAGATCCTCGATCCCGCTTTTCTTTCAAAACGCACAGACACCAGCATGAATAATATTAATGACAAGAATAACAACCTGGAATCCACCTACGATCAACTTCCGGAGCTAAAGCCAGCTTCCGCCAATGAGATTGAGATTACTCCAAACATCTACTCCGCCCGACCCTCGCGCTCGTCCATCGCCAGCCTTTCATCCACAACTTCTACTTCCACTTCCACTTCCGCTGCCACAGGATCAGAAACCACTTCTCCCAGAAAAGCTGCCAAATCCAGCAAACGCAACTCAAAATCAAAGGTATTCGACAAGAACGACCCCCGTCGCGAGAGATATCTCGAGCGCAACCGGCGCGCAGCCAGCAAATGCCGCCGCCAGAAGAAAGAGCGCAACCAACAACTGGAGAACCTCTATCGCAAACAGTCAGCAGAGCAAGAGCGCCTTCTCTCGGAACGCGACCGTATGCGCTCGGAACTCCTCTCTCTGAAAGATGAACTGCTGAAACACGCGCAATGCGAAGACCCACCGCTCAAATTCTACATTGCTCAAATGGTCGAGGAGGCCGGTGCGGCTGTAGCGCCAGCCCGATCAATGAGTACCTACTCTCCTGTGTGCCCTCAGCAGCAGGCGCAGCCCCTTCTATTCAATGGCAATGATGCCTTGCAACAACAGTCCCCGACAATGAAGACATCTATCGCTTCAGACGCACCGTGGACCACGTCGGGTGCTGACTTTGTGGATTTTGTTCAATTGTGATTAGCTACAGTACCCCTGGTAGCGAGTCTTCTGTCATGGAGTTTGGTCCTGGCGTACATCGCATGTACATCAGCTTTGGAACTGGGACGGTGAGGTTGACATATGGCGGTTGGATTGTCAAGCCACACGGTGGCTGCTATACTGTCCATAAACAGAAATATATGGCGTTGCATAACGAATGCTGCGAGCAGTCTATTACGCCAATTCCGCTGCATTGTGTGACTTCGCTGAGCTGAATGAGTTCATCGATGAATTCATCCTCCGCACCACTGCTGCCCCAATTGACCAATCATGAGCCTCCCCACAACTCATCACATGACAACCACGTCATCGAAATGGTTGAATGCCTGAGGCGAGAATTTCCTCTTTCCGCCAATGGCTGTGGTGATATTCTGGTGGACATATCTTCCAGCACAGCCATGGATGGACAGGCCTCTGTTCAATGGCTCCAAACCGGCCGGAACTGCAAGGAGTGTGGCTGATCGGCCAATGATGCAAACCCACAGCGGGAATAGTGACAAGAAATGGATATATAACAATGGCATTCAAACAATAAAAGAATGCTCAATCACTGCTAGTCAACCCAGGTGGCCGAAGAGTAACTGACCCTTTGTCTCCCTTTCCATCAAGGTCAATCGGGGCCATAGGGGCTTGTTCTCTTGTCATTCGTTTACATGTCTGTCTGCCTGCTCGCGGCCCCCATGACAAGTTCCCTCGGCACCACCTCGACGCCGCAAGAACGACAGCAAAAGCAAGATGCGAGGATACTGCACTTAGACGACCGGTCGCAATGGCTCGCATGGAAAACGGCCGAAGTGCTCTTCACCCTCCTCCTCAACAAGCAACTGCGCCGGCGCTGGCTCCTTGAGCATAAGCATGCGCAATCCACCCCGGTCGCACAGAGGCTGCGGCCGATCGCGTTGCTTGAACCGATCCCGACGCCGACGGGCTGGTCAAAATCGAAACGGCCGAGTGATGTCAAAATGGATGCCCTCAAGTACCGCGTGCGGCTGCTGCGCGCCCGTGCGGAAAAGGGCAAGGAGCTTGTCGCTGAGATGGAGCGGAGGATCCAGCTGGGGGTTTTGCCCGGCCCGACCAGCTTCTGCCATTCGTGCGTCGCAGTCGATGGTCGTGAGGTGTTTCTCACCAAGTGTGGGCATCGAGTCTGTCTGACCTGTGTGCGGTACAGTACCAATGACCAGGGGCAGTACGAGTGTTGCATTTGTTTTGTGCCGACCAGTTTTGTGTCTCGGAGGCGGACGCTTGGGCGACGGCGACGGTGATATACTCCGTCTGGTGATGTCTATGTGCCAGAGCCTGCAGACTACTTTGACTACCTGTTTCGCTCTTTATCGAGGAGGTCATTATGAGAAGGACCATATAAACTACTAGAATACAAAAAACATCTTATTGATAAATCTATTATCCTGCAGCTCTGACCCTATTCAGTTCCCACAGAGAAAATAATTGTTCTTGGTCTGGTTCTGTTCATTGTACCTCTGAGAGTAGCCTGTCCAGAAGCATAGCGAGGGAATACTCTACTGAATCTAGACTTCGACTGACATTCTGCAATGATTCATGCCAGAGTCAATAGCTTATACATAATTAGTCATGATCCCTACTTATTCACGTAATTAGTGGTTATCCTCTCGGGCATCCAACTTGGGATATCCAGAAATGGTGACGTCATTCAATACCTAATAGTGGGAGATGCAAAAATGCATTCATAGACATATTCAATGATCTAGGAGGCCTTGGAGGTACTTGTTATTTGCAATGAGTCAAGGTACCTTGGCAAGCTACACATATCTTCTATATCATGAAGTACTATCCTCTTCCAAATGTGGATCAAGTGACACTATCAGCATGTAATAGATTCTAGCGGAGTCCCTGCAGAGAAGCTTATGTTAAAGATATCAATGATCTACCATACTTTAACCGAAGATCATGGTGACGTAGAGAATCATCACATTGACTACCCCACACTGGAGTGGCAAGATGCAGCCTAATAATTGACTTCCCCAGAAAATTAGTGATTCATCCTATACCTGATTATGCTTTATCACAAGCAATGACGTCTTGTCTCTTACTTGCTTGATGGTCAATTGCGTCCTGCAGGACATATAAGAAGGGATGCCTTTCAGTCTTTGCCTTCTCAATTCAAAATCAGAATCATCAAATCAAGAATCATCCCACAAAGTCAATCCACCACTACTATCAACATGTCTGACACCGGCCGCAAGGATTTCTCCACCAGTATGTCCCTCAGCCCATAACCAACAGATCAGCTCTGATTCCGCTGCAGAGGCTCAGGAGAAGATGACTCCTGACTCCCAAAAGTCCACTATGGACAGAATGAAGGAGACCGTCACCGACGCCACTGACCGCATGACCGGTAGCGCGCAGAGTGACAACCAGAAGTCGTACACACAGCAGGCCTACGATTCCCTGCGCGGCGAAAAGGACAACCAGGCCCATGGTAGCAGCACCCAGACAATGTACGTCCCCCGCATCTGGAGAAAGATCTAACGCTAATCAGCTGCTAACTTGTCTGGAAACAGGGGCCAGAAGGCAAAGGATGCTATGGGACTTGGTGATCATTAAGTATGAGAAATGGCCAACTGTATATTAGATGTAACCAAGGATTATGACGGCGTATTTTGAATTTAATGACTATCAATCGTGACAACTCTCAACATATGTTGGCAACCACTGCCTCTATCCCTGGTAGTTATTCTTCGACTTCCTGTGGCACTCTAAAATAGTGTTAAGATATAGGCTCTGAGAATGCAGATAGACAATATACTGGAAATATGGGACATAATTGGTTTGTGTTGAGAATTCATATACTAGCATATAGGCTAATTAGGGCTCATACCTCTATGATCAATGTCTTACTTTTAACCCTATGATTAATGTCTTGCTTTGACACATGAAAGCAAAATGATATGATTTATTATCCATCCTCATGGATGTATTTATCTGAATATATGAATGCAATATACTATGAGATTCATCTACCTCTATGATGGCATACGTCATGCTGATGAAGCCCAGCCTGCTTCAGCTTCTCCACACATTTACATCTAGACTCGTCACCAGCTACTGAGTCAGGTTTTTGGCTTCACATGCACTGCAATTACGCCAATATGATGATACTACGTAGGTCCTGTTTGAGTTCTTGCACTATATAGACTTGCATCTATATAGAGCCAACGGCAGTGCCCTACCGAAACCTATGAAGATCGACCGCAACTTAATCACCACATAACCACAAATCAAGACCCATTGCATAGAAGAAAAGCTTAACGTCAATCAATCAACATGTCGGACGCTCAGCAACACAACCAGCGTTTCAAGCTCGAAAACCTCTTCAGCGTCAAGGGCCGAGGTATGTTGCTCATATTGTTTGCAGATATGGATACTGACCGGCACAGTTGCTCTCGTCACTGGGGGTGGTTCCGGAATTGGCCTCATGATCACTCAGGCATTGGCTGTAAATGGTGCCAAGGTATACATCACTGGTCGGACGGGAGAAAAGCTCGACCGTGTTGCAGAATTGTACTCGCATGGCATTCCCGGGCAGATCATTCCCATCTCCGCCGATATCACTAGCAAGGAATCTATCCAGAAGCTCGTCGACGAGATCTCTTCCAAGGAAAAAGCACTGCATATCCTCGTCAACAATGCAGGTATCTCTGGTCAGACACAGGACACCGACAGCCAGAGCGCTGAGGAACTGCATCAAAAGCTCTTCAAAGACGAGGCGAACTCCTTTGATGAGTGGGATAAAATCTTCCGCACCAATGTGTCCCAGCTTTATTTCACCACTGCTGCGTTCCTGCCCCTGTTGAACAAGGGAACCGACATTGAGCATGGCTGGTCCAGCACTGTCGTCAATATCACCTCCATCTCAGGCATTGTCAAGACATCACAGCACCACTTCCACTACAACGCCAGCAAAGGGGCTGCGATCCACGTTACAAAGATGCTGGCGCATGAGATCGCGGACTCCAACCTAAAGATTCGTGTCAACAACATCGCGCCAGGCGTGTTTCCCTCCGAAATGACCGCCAAAGAAAGCGACGAGAAGCAGAAGAGTACCCTTCCCAAGGAACAGTACGAGGGCAAGGTTCCTGCTGGAAGACCCGGCAAGGATGAAGACATGGGGAGCGCTATTTTGTTTGCCGTCTGCAACCAGTACCTGAATGGACAGACTGTTGTGGTTGATGGTGGCTATGTTCTTGCTGCTGGAACTGTTTAACTTCATTCCATTGTATGATAATGAGATGATGACTTGATAATGCACAAAGTATCTTCCTACGCTTTAAGTATTTGCTGATCATACTCGATCAACCGTAATTGTGGCATTGACATTCTATGCCCCCCAATCGACTCTGCTTTTGTTATCAATCATAATTGCTACCGGTTTTACACCAACTAGCAGGCGTACCTCTTCGTATAAGCCTTGTGGGTCCATTTGAGACATTGAGGCTTTTCAGCGGTCCTTCCTACATCGAGTCTAGCCTGAGGAGAGCGCAGCCTACTAGCAGGGATGCGAATTGGTTTATATAGTGACTTTCCTCTCATTCTTTGCTCTGTTTTCCGTCATCTTCAAATTATCCACGGCGAGACCCTCATTATGATCGGCATGGAAAACCATTTTTTGAACGACAAAAAGGATATCTCCGATATTGATGGGAATGAGAGCAACTCAGGGTCACCGTCAGGACTGGATTATGAGGATTGTCGTACCGAAAACTCGGCCCATCCAGGCACTCCCTGGGCCATACGATTCCAATCATTTATCGGAATAACATTTTTTCGTAAGTGTCCTATTGTAAGATTCGTCTCTTTTTATCCCCGGATCAGCGCTGACTAGGCTAGATTCCTCCTTTCTATCTTTGCCTTCGGCTTCCTCTTCTACAAAGGGTGCACCATCTTGGGTCCGGACGTAAACTGTGACCGACGGACGCATGATCTGATGTTTGCAATCTCCGCCACGCTCTTCGCCCTTAGTGTCTATACAAACTGTGTCAGGAAGCGATGGGAGGGGCGGCAGCGGTCTGAGTCTGACCAGAGAACTGGATCCGCATAATTATGGCATACTCATTGCCCAAAGAGCTGAATGTTCTGTGCCAATTGGTCTGAATGACATCGATGAAAGCAAGACATCAACCTAGACACTTCATCTTAAATTACGGGTCGCCTCTCGAAGGACTACTTGCGTTACAGCTACTGAGTTTAAAAAGGTAGAATTGATTTTGTGCTGATTGCACGCTGATCAATGCATTTTAGATAAAGTGTATACAATTCAAGTCGTTGTCTCAATCAATCGGCCGTCCCACTCCTCCGATGTCCATCGCCGCCCAGCTATGGTTGACTTCATAGATCCAGGGTCATTATTCAATGTAACTTCAAGACGAGTACGCTTTAGTCATTATTAGCAGTGAACCTGACGGAGAAGATACAGACTGCTCACATGGATGTGGCTCAGCGGCTGCTTCCTGATCGTACATTGACATGATGGGAATACGGCTGATGATGATGTTCTCTGACCATTTGTGAACTGGGTCGCTCTCTCATTGATGGTCGAGGTCTTGGGTAGGAATCAGAGTCGCCCGCTTTCTGCTGTGCCCGTTTGTTTTTGGCGAAGAGGAGTGGAAGAAGGAGACACATTTGGACTCTTTTGATGATGGCGTTCGGGTATTCGGCAAAAAAAAGCGAAGAGAAAGGACTGAGGAATTTTAGATGTCTGATTATGGTAGGGGACTGGAATTGAGCCCCCCTATATACTTTTCTGGTGAGGATGTCTATCATACAACATAGTCACGGCTATTTTCTACTGCGAGATACTGAAGGAATGGACACGGCTAACCTCCCTCGTGAAATTCAACCTAAGATCGAAAATGTAAGCATTTCGTCCCAACTAAGCTTTCGAAGCAACCTTGGCTTGGGCTGTGCCAGGCTATCAGCACTAAAGCTGTGAGGTTGGGGCCGTTGGGGGCCGGACAATCTCTCTGGGGCTGGGGCTGGAATGTGCAGAATTATGTCCCTTATCTGGCAGTTTTCCAGTCCTTTTCTCAGCTTCTGGAATTGTTCAGGTGCCTGTTAATTTGAAGCCCCCTCTGGCGGTACACGTGGCACGCTCTTTGCTAAGCCACAGGGCTGTGCAACAATAGATGCATTACTTGGGTAGTCATGGAGGTTATTTCATATTTTTTCTGTTTCATCAAAGTGCATCAATTAGTGATAGAAGAGGAGAGGCTCTCAAAAAGAGATTGAGCAATCTGCCTTGCCATTTACAAATGAATGGAAGTGGAATCTGCGTAAGAACAGGTCAAGCGCAATAGAGCCTATCAAATGTACTTCCTTGGATTTGATATCGGTTTGTTGGGTTTAGCGCCCTCCTCCTATATTTGGGCATCTTGACTCTCTATTTCTCGTTTCTTTGCGGCTTGGAACTCCCCAATCCCCAGAATGGCATCTCGAATGGCCCCATCATGACTACCAGATGGGTAGCCAACGAACGTCCGAGTAATGGAGGATTGGAGCAAAGCTGTTGATGATTCCCTTAAATGCCAGACGCACGACTCATACCTATGAGGCTTGTAGGAGGTTTAAATTTAATCTACCATGGACAAGGTTGCAACGGCCAAGGCATCTGCAGATAGGGTGAGACAGGAATCTCATACTCTCATCCGCAGGCTGGATGGAGGGGATCTATCTGCGATCAATGACAATGGAAGCATTTTCCTGGTGCCGCCTGCGCGTGAGGCTTGCTTCATGTGAGCGAAGCAGATGCTTCCAAGCTGGCTGATCATGATGTCCCGGATGACACAATGCAGGATTATCAGGTATTTGGAAAACAGAAGCTTAGGCTGATTGATGGTGGCGTCGGCATTCGGTCAGTGGCACTGATCACTGGGGTATGTGGCATTGACTCTCACATCGCTACCTATCTATAGTGTGGTTCAAAGGACATTAACAGCATGGCAACATCTCATTTCTGCTATGGTCGGTCGTAGCATTCGACAGTGCCGTGATGCAGGGTTTCACCACGGAGAAATGCCATAATAACGGACAACATTGCACTGCCTGCTTTATGTTCAGATGCGCGTGAGAGTCACAGGAATGAAAACATTCGAGACGCGCATACCCAAGCAATAGATCAATCATTATGCAGCGTACCAACAGGGCAAGAAAGCAAGCACGACGGACACAATCGGCTATAAGGCGCATTGAAGAAGGGCAATACTGCCCGACACGAGAATGACATCTAAGCCTGACACCGACACTGTGCTCCCTGAGAAAGATCAGCATGACTCGACGGCAAGAATCGAACCGACATACCTAAACTCGGCACCGATCCATCCGAATTGACTTGACTCAAACAAAACTGGGTATAGGAACCCAAGACGAGTTGCAACTGAGACGCTGCATCGGAGCATTTCGCCGATGCACAGTCGGCGATGGACGGCGCATTCGCCTTACTCGACGTAAAACTGCCCGCTTGGCAGATGCAGTTTATGTCAGATGGCTTGCTGCTGGTGCTGGCACCCTTGCCGCATTTATCTTGAGCAAAATTCGTAAAGAAGTCGTTGAAGCAAGATTGCATGCATGAGGGAAGATTCTTGACCCATTTGTTGTAGGATATGGATGAGCTGGCCAGAACAGTAGCACTGAATGTGAGGAGGAGGAGATAGAAGATGGAGCGCATGCTGACAGGGAGAGTGGGAGATAATCAAGGTGAGAACGATTTATAAACTGAGAAAGAATGGAAGATTGATAGATAGATTCAGCCTCGGATAATAGTTTGAGGCGTGGTCGGTGACGATATTTTTCATCACATCATCTCACAGACTTTTGCCATGGGATTTCCCCTGAGCCGCATGATTCAAGAGGGGGCGAACCCTGAGCAAGGGCCCAGAATGGCTGCGGTTGATTGGTGGGCTCATGAGCTACCCATGCGCCAAGACGGCTAAAGAAAAGCTCTCTGTTATCATTGGATACTAGACTGTATCGTGGGTCTGGGTAGTTTTTAGATCAAAGCGGGGAGTAAGAAAAAGCCGAGATTCGGAGATACGTACCACCATAATAAAGGAATCAGTCAGAATGCTTGAGGAAATGATTCCTGACTTCAACTGGAAATTTTGAATATGTTAGCAGATTTTGGTGGTCCAGTTGAGTAATGACTGGTTGCCCCTGACTGAAAAGATTTACGGAAAAAAACCAAAATTTCCAACACGCCACTGAAATATATACACATCCTGAACTGGTTGTTCACTCTTAAAGCTCCCAAATGTTGACGCTGTCTTCTTCCCCCGCGGATGAAGAAGAGATACAGGAAGAATCACTGCGAGACCGGAACGTCCCTGACTACTCAACCACTCGAAGAGTCAACTGTGGCTTTGATGTGGTAGCTTGGGACGAAGATGGAGGTGTCATTGAACCACTGAGGATGTGGCCGTCGTGAATTTGCAGGTTCCTCTAGAAATATTTGCGTTGTAGATATATCAATGTAACAGTCAGCCTCTGTTCTAGCTGACTTGCGCCATGGGAGCTGTGCTGATTAAGATTCCATCTTCTCCATCAGCATATAAGCAAAGTCTAAGCTCAACAAGCACCTCTTCTAGTGAGCACAACAGGATGGATATGGAGGGAGAGTCGGAACGGACTGTGTCCTTCTTTCCCTTTAGCAAGGAGGCGCCTCCCTTGATATCTGTATGGTATCGTTGGTCCTAACTGCTCCCCAGCGCTTTTGACCGCGAAAGTCAGTAAGAATTCATGATGATGAAGTACGAGAGAACCACCTTCATCAGCTTGAACATTGTGTCCATGGTACACAAGGCGACATGACAGGTTTCACAGCCATCATAAAATCATTCCGCCTGGCTGGATGATTCCCAGGTGGACATAGCATGATAGGATTGGGAAGATTGATAATAGGCTCTTTGACTCAACAAATTTGGAGGACATTAGAAGCGCGTTGATGATCGCTGAAGCAAGTTCATCAGCTCAGGAAGTTCCTCGACTGAGCGATGAAGGGGACTAGCGTACGATGGAAGATGCGATGTGAGAGTCCCTATCCTCTGTCACTTCAACATATGATAGTAATGTTGTTTAGTTGGTATCCGCCTTAAGTGACATAGGAAAGTCAATTATTGACTGTAAAGGAGAATGTATTGTTTGACAAGGCAATCAACAGGTTGTCAGGGAGACTTCTCCTCACTTGGTTACTCAACCTTATACCAAAAGGTCTCGACAAGGTCTTTACCTGTAACCGGTTACACCAAATCAACACGGGAATCAGGTCTAGATGATGGTTTCAATTTTCTTGTGGATCTCAACTCCACAGCAACGCATCATACGCTATAAAAAGAAAGATTTGCCCCAGATCAAGTGTCGATCAGTCTCCTCGTGGCCCCTGAAGCTGGCTGTGAATAATATGACGGATCATATCGGCAACATCTGTCAAAACCCAGATAAACAAACGAAACCACTTTCATTCCCCATCTTCCATCGCTCACCATCGCGATGCATTATCGATGGGGTTTCTCATCGCAAATACTGGCACTAACATGCCTTGCAGCTCAAGCATCTCGGATACAGAATGATGGACGTCAAATCGAGCCTTGTGCTCAAGTCTCGGATTGGATTGCCCAGGCAAAGACCACCAAAGGAATCCCGGGAAACCTGGTCTATGGGTGTCTGACTTCGATGCCGTTCGATGCCAACGATGCGGTCAAGTTTGTCGACGAATATCGCAAGTACCTACAATTCCAATCGACGATAGAGAACTTGAAGAGTATGTGCCTGTGACCGTTACAGACGAAACATTGCTGACTCTGGCAGATCCCCCAGATCAATATTCCATGCCGTCGACAGATTTACTGGGTGGTCTGGACAATATCAGGCAAAAGGCTCAGGGTCACGACTACTCCAGCCATTGGGACTTCGAACTCGATCTGCGGCAGCACATCAATGCAGCACATGACGCCCATCTGACTCTCCAGCTCTGCTCTACAGTGCTCTTTCGCTTTTCCAACTCGGTCCCTCTGGTCTCTCTGTCTTCAGATGGTTTGGAGCTGCCGCAGGTATACACGCTCGGTCGGTCTCTCTCAACGGTGAAGCGAAGCCAGCTGACTGGATAGATGACGCACAACTCTTGATCCGAGGAGTCCAGTCAGTCTCGCCGGTAGTCTCTATAGATGGCCAGGACGCTGCTCAATATCTTGAATCGTTTTCCTCCGAGGCAGCTCTACATGACCCGGACGCTCAGTGAGCTCTACACCTCATTCAGGTAGATGGAATCTAACAAACTACCCAGGTATAACACAAATTTCCCGTCTCTAGCCAGTCAAATCGCTCTGGGAACGCCCCGCAATAATGGTCTATGGTCACGGAATTTAGGAGAGAAGTGGACTGGCGACCGACTCAACCTCACCTTTGCCAACGGCTCTACCATCGAGAGTCAGAGAACAGCCGACCTCATTCCACTGGAATTCCCGTTCCGCAATGGCACCGCACTGTTCGACGCCCGCTGTCGTAAAGCACCAATTCCAACGACAGCCATGGCAGCATCCGACAGCGCAGGCTATCCCAACACTACCTGGTCTAGCTACGGCGGAGGGATAGCGGGATATTTCTCACAGGAAGAGGCACTTCAAGACGTGGGCGTGCTAGCCGTCACCACCTTCTCGGTTGATCCCGCGACCCTGCAGCAGGTCAGTGTGGATTTCTTGCGAAATGCGACCGAAGCTGGCAAGAAGAGGATTCTCGTGGACCTGTCCGGCAACCCCGGGGGGAGCTTGACTTCCGGCCTGGACCTCTTTCACATCTTCTTTCCAGATGTGCTGCCATACACAGCGACTCGGCTACGTGCTCACACCGGTGCAGAATTCCTGAGCAAAGCATTCTCCGGACTGGCACAGTTGCATCGAAAGTTGCAGTTGGAGCTCTGGGAGGGGAACCCGTTTTCCTGGCAGGCCGCAGTGACGCCGAACCAGGATGGCAATTACAAATCGCTGGAGGACTGGTATGGACCGTATGAGATTGATGGGGCGTCATTGTCCAATCTCTATGCAAATTTCAACTTCACCAGCATCTCCACGACGCACTCTCCGATCACCGGATACGGGCCGATTCCTTTGGACCCTTCGCAGCGATTATTCGCTCCTGAGGATATTGTCATTGTAAGTCCGGCTTGCCCAAGATAAGGCAAACGCTAACAGGGCAGATCACGGATGGCAACTGTATCTCGACATGTGCCTACTTTGTAGATCGAATGCAGCGGCAAGGCGTTCGGACGGTCGCGTTCGGTGGAAGACCTCAGTATGGACCCATGCAGGTCATCGGCGGCACTCGCGGCGGCCAGAATCTGGCCTACGGTGGGATCTACTCCTATGTTGAAGCGGCGCACGGGTTGATCCGGGAGTCTCTACGGAATGGCTCGTCCCCTCTGATGTCAACGCAAGAATGGGCGCAATTCAACAGATCGATCCCCATTAACCCGGACGGATTCCCGTTCGTCTTCGGCGGAGGAGTCAACCTGCGCAACGAGTACGCGCCCGGAGACGACGAGACGCCCCAGCAGTTCACCTACAGGGCGGCGGGCTGTCGGCTGTTCTACACAGCAGAGAGCTGGTTCTCGCAAGAAGCGGTGTGGCGAGCTGCAGCAGGTGCTTTGTCTGGAGGGAATAGCAGCTGTGTCCCGGGGTCCGAGTCCACTGGGGATGCGGGACAGTAGAATAAGAATGCCGTAGATTAGTGGATATGTATGTCCAAGAATAGCATTTCATGACCTCCGATACGCCCAAATCCCGGATCTCACATCTCCCGCCATGTATACCCTATAAACGCCGCCACCTCCACAGCGGCCGGTCTCCCCGACCGCAGCGAAATGAGGTACAAGGCCGCATCGATGCCGTTGGTGACGGTCCCGGACGTGACAATGTGCACCTGAGACTCGTTCATTCCTGCATCGACATAGTGTACAGTGCCCGCTGGGCCCTCCGGCACCACCTCTGTCCCTTTCGCCCCTGGTGTCCGACTCTTGTACTCGTCGCATAGCTGTCGCAGGGCTCCGAGCCCCAACCGGTGTGATGTCGCTGTGAGACCATCTAGGACTCCTGCCGCCGCCAGAAGATACGACCCGCTGCAAATAGACAGAAGAACCCTCTCGCCCAAAGGCCCGGGACGTTTGGGGCCGAGTTTCGCAAACGCAGATATCAACTCTAACAACTCGTGTAGATGGCCGTCTGAGGAGATGAACGGGAGGATATGGTTCGGTCGCGACCCGGGAACAACAAGCACATCATACTCGGTTAGTCTCTCCTTGGCTTCGGCGATGGAGAGATCGCGTTTGAGGGTCACATTTTCCTGGGAGGTGGTGAGTTCGTCACGGGCGGCTATGAAGGTGGAGAAGCCGCCTTGGAAGAGCACGCCGATGGGGCCGTTGGTGTCGAGAGTGTTGACAGAGGGGTAGATGAGGACGAGGGCGGTTGGCATAGTATTTTTGTTATACCGTGTGACACATGCGTCTGATGCGGGCGAGTGGGTATGGGAAATCAGCAATCACCGCAATGCAGATCGAGAGAAATAGCGGTGAGTCTCACGTGTTGTCGTGGCGTGTTCGTGTCGGTCGGCGACTCGGCGGGGGGGCAGAGTATCCGTCAACAATCAGTATCGAGTCTTCGACAGGGGGTGTCAAACTGTGTTTCCTCAACGAGGCTCTTGATCAACGTAGTGATGGCTATCCTAAATTTCATGCACTGATCGATAATAAGGTGAAAATAGAGAGGTATCGAGGGGAGGAATGACAAACCTCACGATGAATGACGTCATGCCTCTCGACACGCCAAGGGAGAAGGCGAGAAGAACAGTCCTATCACATTGACTCTGTTATTATTCTCATATACTGACTGTGACGCTATTTACAGAGTAAATGACCCCGTCAAAGGGAGATCCCGACTCGACCGTCCAACATACACCTGATACGTTCCCCGCTGCAACGACCACTGTTGCGCCTTGACATCCCATGTACTCAGATCCCGTCGATTCAATGCGAATTGCACCTGTGCAGTCTCTCCTGCTGAGACACTGACCTTCTCAAATCCACGCAATTGCCGTACGGGACCATTGGGGATGCCGACGTAGAGCTGTGCCACCTCCGCACCGGCGACACCTCCACTGTTCTTGACCGCCGCAGACACGGTGACGATTTCATCCCAGAGATGGGGGTTTCCACCTTGCTGGATAGTGGCTGGTGGAGGATATTGGGAAGATCTCTTAGGACTGCTTACCTGCAGGCCCGAATACTCAAAGCTCGTGTACGACAGTCCGAAGCCGAACTCGAACTCTGGGGTGATGTTGGCCTTGTCAAAGGCGCGGTAGTCAATGTACACCCCTTCGTCAAAGTCCGACTGCGGGAACAGTCCATATGGGGTCTCTGGCAGGGATGGATGCAACGGAGTACCGTAGTCTTCGGCTTTCTTAGCCACCGTGTACGGCAGTTTCCCGGACGGATTGGCCCGGCCGTAGAGCAACTCTACCAATGCCCTCCCACTGTCTTGGCCTGGTAGATGAGCGAAGATGACAGCAGTCACATTCTCATGATCGATCCAGTCGCCCACCAGTCGGATTCCGGCGTTGTGGATGGTGACAATCGTGTTGGCGCATTTTCCAGCAACGTTCTTCACCAGGACATCGCTCGAATTGTCAGTGAGTCCAGGACGGTCATAGCCCTCTGTGGCGTAGCTGTTGATGAAGACCAGACATGCATCAGAGGTAGGGTCAACGTCAGGATCCTCTGATGAAAGATCGTACAAAACGGAAGTGCCGTCCTCGTAGGCCTGGCGCTGGATGGCATCGATAGGAGCGTCGACATACGCAGCGTTATTTGCCCCAGAGCCGCCTCCAACCCACAGGGTGTGGTTTTCCTGAATGGCAGGGCTGTATGTCAACCAGTTGAAGTTTGCGCTGAGTGTGTCCGGTCCTTTGGCATCGTATCCGAACACGGAGAGCAGCTGAGGTGACTTTAGTGGCAAGGCGCTGTTGGTGTTTTTGACGAGAACATGGCCCTCGATGGCGCCTTGAAGTAATATCTGCTTGAAAGACGCTTCTCTTCCTATTATCCGCTGATGAGGCGCATATATGTCAGCCGGCATACCGACGCCAGGAGATGGGAAATCAGAATCCTGGTTCATTTGGTACCACGAAGCGATGATCCTGTCTTTGTCAGTTTGAGGTTGGAGAATTCGCAGGGCCCGACTACCTTATGGCCATGTCGTCCAGTCTCGAAGCGACCACTGTCCCATTGGAAATAGCCGTGGTGAGATTCGCTCCCCATGTCTCGGTGCTAGGCATCACCATGTCCAGTCCAGCGTTGGCACCGGCGATTCCGGCATGTTGGGCGCCCCAGTCGGTCATCACATATCCTAATCGGTCAGCTTGAACTGCAAAATGGGATGAAGACTTACCTTGGAATCCGAGTTCGGTCTTCAAGAGACCATTTAGAGTCTTGCTGTTTTGACAGCCGTAGGAGTTGTTGACACGATTGTATGAGCACATGATGGAAGCACTGCCAGCCAAGACGGCATCTTGGAAGGGCCAGAGGTATAGCTCGTGCATGGTCTTGTCATCAATGTTGGAAGAGACTGCTGCGATATTAACGCCATCGTCGGTTTCCGGGTTACGATTTGTCTCCTGTTCATTCAAGATGTAATGCTGTTATGAAGTCAGTTGCTGAACCAGGAGTCCGTCGAGGTGACTGACCTTGGTGCAAGTCGCAACACCAACTGACTGTGCTCCATCGACGGTCTCGTAGACCAGGGCACCGCTCAGGTACGGATCATTCGAGAAGCCTTCCCAGTTGCGTCCTCCTTCAGCCACACGACCCAGGGGACCGACGACGGGTCCAAGTATGACATTGACACCTTTTTTACGGAACTCTGAGGCCATATGTATTGCCCTTTGCTTCGCTAGAGCTTTGTTCCAGCTGCGGACGGTCAGTGTTATCCGGTCGACTGGGGATCAACCATACCTGGCACCAACATGTAGTCCGCTAGGCCAGCTGCTCACATAGTCGGTCCCCCTCTACAGAGATTAGCCTTTTCCAGCATTGCTGCATGGATTCACTCACAAGACCATTGCCGGCGTCAGATACACACAATCCTGGAAAGTTGAGTCGCGGAATAGCCGCTATATTGCCAGAACAGCCATTATCGGCGTCAGTTCCCGCAGTAAGATTGACTTTTTCCTCTGGGCTGAGCTGGGCAACGAAGCTCTTTGCCTTTGCATAAGCGGCAGCCCAGGAGCCCGTTCCACTTCCCTCAGCTATTTCGCAGATTAGCGATGGGGCCTACGCAAAAGCTGAGTGACATACGCGATGGATACACGGGAGGCGACTGTCCATAAAAGTAAGTGTCGCTGGTGATATTCTGCTCCCTTGGAGCAGCCAAGCACACAGACGCAGTGGCCAAGAGTCCTGCGAGTCCGAGCTTTGAGTGCATTTTGATATTGACTTCTTGCCTGCTGCTGGTGAGGAAGTCCTGAGCGAGATCGCCCCTTTATAGTCGTGCATTTTACCCCTCATGTCGACTCAGTCAGGTATGTAACATGACCGTGCCACTTTGTCTGCCGGTTGTTAAAGCCGGGCATGACTCGGACTATCACCGGCAGAATTCGACCAAAGGAGTGTGCCAAACTGGGCAGGATCACTAGAATAAGCTTGATGGCGCTTGGCAACCATCTTGACTTAGGGTGACTGTAAGATTCGCATCGAAATGAGTCTGGCGCTCATCGAACCTATTTTGGCCCTGTGTTTTGTCAAGTGCTCTGCAGCAACACATTCCCTATTCTCCTCTTTGACATTCTTATCAATCATCATCTGAAACTAACGTGGAAATCGACTGACACTCTTCCTGATGACCTTGATTGCATCTCCACATAACAATCCCTGTCATCTTCCCCGCAAACCCCAGATCTCCACAATTCACCGACATGGCGATAACGGGTATTCAAGCATGAACAATGCCAATAGCAGCATGCGATCGACACATACCATTTCCTTGCTTCTCTTAGTTCGTGCTGAGACACCACGGCTCGCATTGACAGACGGAACATTGCCATCCGAGACGATTGACTGTCTCTGACTCCGCACTGATGATGAGAATTCGAGGAACATAAGGTACTGATGGAATTCCCGGTAAAACTTCGGCTGAGAGCTACTTTCCAATGGCAAGAATGCAGGCTTCAATAGTTCACTGTATTTCTCCACTGTGGTAACACCAGGCTCAAAGCGAAGCATGCTTCGATGCGTTTGATGACCAAGAGTAGTATGCCACCCGGTCACGCATGCAAAGGGAGAAATCGACTCGTCTTGGTATCGGTAACCATACTGAGGGTCCTGATAGCTCGCTCGTAGTGCTGTAAGTCATCAGCCTAAACTTATCGACACCGAGATCGAAGGAATTGGCATCGTCAAAGCAGAAGGCAACAGCCTACAAAGTACTTTGGCTACAAAAGACAGATGCAGGCTGTCTGGACAGATTGGGAGCTTTCACTAACATGTCAGCGAGCTTGTGATGAAGCCTCTGCCGAGATTTCCCCACATCTTCCCAGTCGGGTTGATTCTCACCCGATGGAGCGGATGTTCCCCTCGGCACAAAGTTGCTCGAACCGTCTCTTACCAATGGCGATCAGACCTTAGCTAGATCACCGAGATGGAGACAGCAACACCTCAATCACAAGTGGAGTGTGGCACGCCATTGAGAAAGTGCCCGTCGCTGAAAGATTCCTCTTATGACAGCCGCTGCCTAGCTTATGTGGTCATCACGCCTCTGTTCGGCCACACCTGCGGCTCATTCGCCAGAGCGAGCAGACTTCATTGACTCAATGTGGCTGAAGAGAATTGCAAGTTGAACCCACCACTATATAGCGGTTGGTTCTATAGCCAGGCATCTAAGCGGGCAGATGATGTTGTGCACAACACAGTGCCGTTAATTAGCACAGAATGAGCAATCAAAAGAGAGGTATAATGTTGAACACACCGCCACCGCTTGAGAAGGGTGAGTTGGATATGACTGCTGGCCGAGGATGCAACCGACCAATACCGCGATCTGTCCACAAAGCGGTTGAAAGGGCATGGCGCGCCTATCACTATGTGGACTTTATTTTGACCAGGTGAGTAGCTAAATTTCATGAAAATGAATGATCTCGAATGACGTACAGCAATTGTATACCAAATCAAGGAAGTCATCAATCATAACGTTATATAGCAGCGGAGAGCGGGGAATGAGCTCAATCAAGGAAGTCATCTAATATACACGGAATCATAACAGAGTATAGTACAAAAGCGGGAGCACGTCAGTTGCGAGGCACACCACCCGTGCCAAACAGCTCCATCTTGATGCGATCATCGCCCACACCCCGGGCCTTCAACGAGTCCTCCATCTGGGTCATGAACGACTCGGGACCGCAAATGTAGAACTCCGTGCGGGGATCGTTCAAGTGCAGGTCAGCCGAGGGGTCGAGCTTCTCCAGATCAATCCGGCCCATGTGGTGGTAGTCGACGCCAGGCTGATCGTGATCGGACGGCGCGCTGGTGAAGAATGTCACCTGCAGGTTGGGGAACTTCTTCTCGAGTGCCTGAACGTGGTCCTTGAAGGCGCGGGCCTGGCTGCTGCGAGATCCGTGAACGAAGTGGATCTTGCGCTGGCTGGAGGCGGAATCGGTGATGGTGTTGAGGATGGACATCAGGGGTGTGACGCCGACACCGGCCGACAGAAGAACAACAGGGTGGGAGGCTTCAGTGCTGGACAAGAAGAAGTCTCCGCAGGGGTGAGAAACTTCAACGAGGTCGCCTTCCTTGGTGACGTCGTGCAAGATGTTGGATACATATCCGGGGTGTTGCTTGGCGCCGGGAGCCCGGGGGTTGAGGCCGGATTCCTTCTTCACACTGATGCGGTAGTAATCCGAGCGAGGGGTGTCACTGAGGGAATACTGGCGGGCCTGGGGGTACTTCAATTCCGGCACATCGACGCGCACGGAGATGTACTGGCCTGGCTTGAAGCTTGGTAGCGGCTTGCCATCGACAGGCGTGAGATAGAATGAGATGATCTCGTCCGACTCGCGCACCTTCTTGGCCACACGGAACTGGCGCCAGTTGGTCCAGCCCTGGCTCTGCTTGTACAGGGAGCCTTCGCGGTCAATCATGATGTTCGCCAGCGCCCAGTATGCTGCAGCCCACGCGTCGAGGATGTCATCCGTGCAGGCATCACCGAGAACCTCCTTCATGGCTTCCAGCAGGTATTTCCCGACGATCTTGTAATCATCCGGTTGGATGTAGAGAGAAGCGTGCTTGTTACAAATCAATTCAACGGCCGGACCGAGGGCACCGAGGTCGTCGATATGGGAAGCGTATGCGAAAAGGGCGCCCGCCAGCGCGCGTGCTTGGTGACCATTGACCTGGTTGGCCGTGTTGAACACGTTGTTAAGTCCCGGATGCTCGGTCAGCATGTTTCGGTAGAACGCAGTGGTGACGGCAGTGCCATGTTCCTGTAGGACAGGCACAGTGGCCTTGATGATCTCAATCTGCTTGGGAGTGAGAGGGGCAGCAGAAGAGGGGGCAGCTTCCTTGAGGGAGGGTTGCTGCTGCTGAGCATTGAAAGCTCTGTAGATGCAATAGCCGGCCACAGCGGCGATGGCGACTTGCGATGCGATTGCGACACGACGGTCCATGATGGGATACGAAGTTTGGTGTAAGAGAAGATAGGTATGTGGAAGTAAAAGCGATGGAGGGGATGGTTGCGACGGGTACTTAATGAGCTATTGAACGAGAATGACTCGGGAAGAGATTGGTCATTTTCCCCCAGTCCAAGCCAGCCGACTGCGGGATATTGGGAGGTCTTCCCTAGCGAGGCAGAGCAAGTGGCGTTTGACGCCTTTTTTTTTTCTTTCTTTTCTAGTGCCTGGGAAGAGCTTCGGGCTAGTATATCTCCGCGGGGGAGGATCTACACCTGCTTATAAGAGGCTTAAAGGCTTAGGCTGGATGGGAAAAGATCCACCTGATGTCAGTCGATGAATCAAATCCACGGTATTGGCAGTTTGTCATCATGGTACTGTATGGACGTCACCCGCTTGATGCTTGTTAGTCTCGTCGAGAGAGATGTCTCATCAATCTAGTCTATTATTGTGTGGATTGAATAACGCATGAGACAGGGAGTGATAGCGGCATCTTCTCGGTTTTCCTCATAAGACCGAGTTGACTCATCCGCCATCTGTACGCCACAACGGGACGAGTATTTGTCATTCTTGTTCCTATCCAGGGGATCAGGTTCTAGAAAAGACTGTCCGATCCGACGGGCGAGTGGAAAAAACCGGATGTTCCGTCTCCGGCAACTAGCACGTGATCAGGGATGTCCAATCAGACATTTGCATAAGGTAAGTATATGCCCGATTTCTCAGGCAGCCGGGCAGCAATGTACAGCGCCTCCGCGGAGGGCTTCATCATTACCCAAACGGGAAATACTTTGTCATAGTCATTACATATATATATTCGGATGAGAAACCGCTGCAAGGTGGATTGACACTCCAGCGGACAATTGTCCGGGCAAGCCGGCGAAGTAAAGGCCACCAGTCGGATAACATGGCAAGATTGCGAATTAGATGTATCCTTACGCAGTGCTAACTATCACTACTGCTGTGGTCTTCTACACTGCTATCGTACTCGACTGGATTTCTCAAGCGATCCCTCAACACCTCGAGAATTCCCTTCTCCTCGAGCCCCAGCATAAACCCTTCCGGGATCACCACGTTTTGCGGCGTGATGATGATTGCATTCTCCCGCAGGAGCTCCACGGCGCGACTCCTCCGTCGTACTTGAGGCTCCTCGGGAACCTCTGAGGACTTCTCGATATCGGGGCCTTTCCTCTGTTTACCTACGTCCCGGGGTGTCCACCAGAACATGGGAAACTGACGCTGGATATTGTTGACCACCACCGCGCATCCCAGCAACAACAATGACCCGATGAGAACCAGCGGGACGAAGAACCAACCCATCGCGCTGATAGTGGGATCCACCGCCGCCAGCAGCGCCGTGGCGCCCCCTGGAGGATGGACGGTGTTTGTAAGGCCCATCACGGCCGACGCCAGAGCGGTGCAGACTGCCCCGGCGATCCATCGTAGGCTCTCAAAGTCTGATCGTAGCATGAACAGCTTCGTGATCCCAACTCCCACAACGGCTCCGAGCACCTGCCCCAGGATGGAACTGCGAGGCTGTGCCAGCGGTGATTGTATTGTCTGATAGTCCAGGATGGCCGTTGCGCCCTAGAAACATGAGCATGGTGTTTTGGATGCCTTCAGCAGCAGGAGTAGACATACTAGACTGGCAACGATGATCGGAGGATGATGCGATTGAATGGTCTCGCTGGTCTTGAATACACCCATCACCAGAATCAATCCGGTAAACGCGCCCACAAATGCCCACGCGCAGACCAGCAGATTGCCTACTTCCGGTTGAGGGACATGCCGGTACCCTAGGAACCGCGAGATGGGCCGTGGTAGGCGATGAAGCTGTGATCGGGGAAGATACCGATTGAGATATCGATCAATGTCGAAATCAATCTCTTGAGCGCTGGGAAGCTTCATGCTATGTATCATCCATTCCGATCGAGACCCCAACACGTGTTTGACTCAATGACAAGGAGGAGATGAACTGTCTTGGTATGTCGGTCCAATCTCGGCTTAACGAAAAGTAGGCGCAGACTTTAAGAGCATAAAAAGCACAATCGAATTGGATGGAAGGCGCAACACCAATTCAAGTTGTTCCTTGGAGTCATTAAGAATTCTTTAAGCAATTGATTTACGGTGCAATATTAATTTACGGAGTGATTATGTCATATTCTTGTGCGTAAACTGAATTTGCTCTTGCAAGAAAAAAGTGGGATTTTCCAGAGGCCTTGGAACTCTGGAAATGGCAGTCAAGCCTGGCGCAAATTCTAATTCAATATTAATAGCAGCAAGAGTCCAATAAAAAAATAGAATATATTTAATGGTGCTGAGCCACAGTGCGGTTGAGACATTCTCACGTGACCTTTTACGAGCGCAGCCACGATGGAATGACTGATGCTTCAGCTGAAGTCAGAAGCAGTATGGAAAGCGAGGGGTAATGATCTGGTTAAGCATTCTTCTCGAGTCAAACTTGAATACACCAGAAACAGACCAGAATCTGCTCTGGTGACTGGAAACATGTTCAGCAACGAGCCTGTTCGGTCCAGCGTCAAATCAAAGGCGAAATGTTACACATGCCGACGGCAACGGATCGTGTGTGATGCCGAGAAGCCGTCTTGTAGGCGATGTATATCCCGAGGAGTGGAATGTCTGGGATACTCGGCTACACCTATTCGCTGGGTGGCGCCTACATCCACCGTTTCTTCGGAAACACCAGGACTCTCAAACAAGAGCCTTGACAACGGGCAGGAAAAGAGGAAACGAGGACGACCAAAGCTATTCCTCATGCAGGGAGCCCCTCAGCAGCCCTCCGGTTCCCAATCAGATCCGCATCGATCGGATCAAAATCTCGAAGCGGAACAAGGTACGCATGAGTGGAAGCACCGTCGAGATGGTGTCGTAACTGGAGAGCTCGATCTAATCGCCGTGGAACTGCCAGCAGGCGTGCTCGTCGCTCGCTCGAGATCAGATCCAAAGATCCCTCCGTCGTTCTTTTCAAGAGACTACGAGATGCATAAACTGGTCCTAGAGTTCTCCAATTACTGTATGAGAAGGCCGCAAGTACAGGATCCATGATCTGCAGAGCTGACTTGTGCAGTCAACGACCACGTCTGCCCAGATTTGGTCATTGTAGATTCTCCTCTGAACCCAAGCCGGATGGATCTCGACATACTCCCCCATGTCCCCGATTTCTTGCTCAGTCTCATTATCTCTGTCTGTGCAATACACCAAGTAATTCGGTCCCAGGCCAGTTGGCGTCTGATCTCCCTCAATCGATCCCGGGCTCTACGTGCCAAAGTCCACGATGGCGAATTGGAACCTTTCCAGTCGTTTCGCCATCCGTTAAGCGCTCTGATCTACAAGCACCGGTCGCAATCGTTACGAGGTTTGAATCGGTATCTGTCCGAAGCAGGAGCCGAGGGGTCAGATCTGGTTTTCCATACTGTTACTGCGATGCTCATGGCCGAGGTATGCATGTCTCTTTGTTCTCAAAGTGTGCGTCCTGACACAGGATATGGCATTAGATTCAAAAATCGGCATTCTGCAGCTGGAAAATCCATTTTAAAGGTCTGAAGAGCATCATTGCGTGTCAAGGTGGATTTGAAGCGCTGGTATCCACAAGACTTGGGAATCTTGGATATGCTTTAGGGAACTTCATGCTGTAAGTCAGACCCTCCTCTTCAATCCAACTATACTGATGGAAGATCCAGAATCGATGTAATGAGCTCAGTATTCATGGCCACCTCGTCCTTGCCACTTGACACTCCGTCGCAACTGAGATATATCGACTGGCTGCCGAGGCTACATTGCGACGGACTTGAAAAAGGATTCCCATGCCCCAATGAGCTCTTAGCATGTATCATCCATACAAACAACCTCAGATGGATCCTTCAACACCATCCCTGTGACGACATGGTGCACGTGAACAGTGCTGTTCTGGACCTGGTTCGCAGCATCATCACATTCTCTCCCACGGCTTGGGTCGAACGGGCCCTCGAATCCTACAATGAGAGACTCGAGGAACGGGTTGACAGGCAGAGACCACGGAGGCGATTGAACCTTGTTTCACAGGCCGCTGAAGGCGAGGGCTGGGCCGATCTTGGCGCTGCATTCCAGGCAGCTACCTTGCTCTACTGCCTCAGGGCATTAGTCCTCAATCATGGAAAAGGGCACATCCTTCACGAGTTGTTATGCAACATTTATGAAGGGCTCGTCCCGGATGTTCAGTGCCTTGTCAACATGACTCTGAGCAACCTTCTCCGCACGCTTCACCCTTTGATGGACCAACCGCTCCAAAAAGGCAGGTCGATGGGCCGCTTCATGTTCTGGCCCGTGTTCATGGCGGGGCTGGAAAGTGCCTGTAGTTCTGAGGCGATGTCAGAGAGGCCGTTCATTGTCGGCTCTTTGCAGGAGCTTTGTCGATGCCTCGGCGACCTGAGCGCCCTTGATGCGGCAGTGTTCCTCCAGTCGGCATGGCGTCTAGACAAGGAGAGTCATTCAGGGAACATGCAAGGAGCGCTCACTTGGGACGACCTTTTTGAAAGAATGGGCGTGCATGGTCTCTTCTTTTTCTGAGTGAGAGATAGTCAATTGCTGACTTTGTGTTCGCGCCCATGCAATGTGACTAACACCGATGAGAAGGATTGTGATGGATTAGATTCGGAGGGCGCTAAGTACATACAAATACAGAGGAAATATATTAAGCCCTCTTCTTATCTCTGTCTTTATCTCTCTTATCTTGGTTTCCATCACTAACCCAAATGCTGGACTCCGCGGAGATCAGCCAGGCAGTTGCCAATAAAGCCCTGGGAACTGTTATCAAGCACAATATCACGAAAGTCAAGCACTTGGATTCATGGACCAGTCAAAAGGGCCATAATTCAAAAGACTAGCGACTCAGTGGAACTACTAAGGAAGGGGTTCCTGGCTATACTGCTGCCACAAATGAACCTAGATTTGCTAGGATATTGCCAGCGTGCAGTCATTCACCCTGAGGACTGACCTTATCTCTCTCTTCTCTTCTGACTTTTTTGCTTCTTGCAGCATGCTTTATGAATCTTTTCCACCTCGCTTGGCCGATCTCTTCCATCTTTCCCGGGCTGCTTGGCATCCGCTCTGACTCGATTCTTTCATGCTGCATCTCCTAGGAGTCGAGGATAAGCCACTTTCCATCTCTTTTCTGTTGCTAAAGCTTTCATCATCTCCGTGGCAGATAGAAGCGCTTTGTATCTATGAAATGACTGCGATATTGGGTGCTTCGGCCTACCATTATATAGTTTCCGGCCATCTCGGTTGCAATCTATCATGAATTGCAAGCCGAACACAAAGACAATCAAAACACAGTCGTCAACTGAAGCTCACTCCGCACATATTGTCCACAGAGTTAATAAAATATGGAACTGTTGAAGCTGGCATTTGCCAACCCCGAGATCAACCCGGTCAACCGCAAAGCAAAGTCGATCCCTTTGTTGAATCCGGTCGATCGCTATGGCCGTGTCTTCTTCTTCTCCTGGTTAGGTTTCATGGTGGCATTCCTCTCATGGTATGCATTTCCTCCATTGGTAAGCAGTGTCCACATCCATAAGAATGGCCCTTTCTCACAGGCACAGTTGAGCGTCACCATCAAGAAGGACCTGCATATGACCCAAGACCAGGTCGCCAACTCCAACATCGTGGCTCTCTTGGGAACGTAAGTCACCTTGCAGTTCCTCCAGGTCGTCTCCGCTAAACAGTCAGCCTTCTCATGCGATTTATTGCCGGCCCGCTGTGCGATCGTTTCGGTCCCCGATATGTCTTTGTCGGATGTCTCCTCTGCGGTGCCATCCCTACCGTCATGGCCGGACTCGTCACCTCTCCCCAAGGACTGATTGCCCTACGTTTCTTCATCGGGATCCTCGGAGCGACGTTTGTGCCCTGTCAGGTCTGGTGCACGGGCTTCTTCGATAAAAACGTGGTGGGGACTGCAAACGCTCTGGCTGGAGGATTCGGCAATGCCGGTGGTGGGATCACCTAGTATGTTCTCCCGTCCAGTCCTGTTCCGTGCGAAGCTCACATCATCAGCTTCGTTATGCCTGCCATCTATGACTCCCTCGTCCACTCTCAAGGACTGACTCCGCACCGCGCCTGGCGTGTCGCATACGTGGTCCCCTTCATCATCATCGTCACACTCGCCCTGTCGATGCTGTTCCTCTGCGAGGACACCCCGAGGGGCAAATGGTCCCAGCGACAAGACAACAATCTCATTGTACAGAGCAATATCGTCGACCTCCACCGGTCCAGCGGATCTGGCGCCCCGTCCAGCAACGACGTCTCCACTTTGCCGGAGAAGAAAGGTGTCTCCACGCCGCAAATCGTCGACCCCGAAGCGCAACCGGTTGTTGGTATCTGCCTTGAGAACAACGAAATGGTCCAGAAGCCCACACTTAGAGAAGCACTCAAGGTGGTCTTCAGCCTGCCAACGTTGGCGCTCGCTCTGCCGTATGCCTGCTCCTTCGGCGCCGAACTGGCAATCAACTCCATTCTCGGCGCCTATTACTTAAAGAACTTTCCCAGCCTAGGCCAGACCAAATCTGGCCGGTGGGCTGCCATGTTTGGACTGGTTAATGTCGTCTTCCGTCCGGCGGGCGGTTTCCTGGCAGATCTCATCTATCGGTATACCAAGTCGGTGTGGGGCAAGAAAGTGTGGCTGGTCTGTCTAGGGGTTTGTATGGGAGCATCAGCACTGGCTGTCGGACAGTTGAACCCACAGAGTGAGGGACTGATGTTTGGACTGGTGGTGTTGATGGCGTTCTTCATCGCTGCCAGTAACGGGGCCAACTTTGCCATTGTGCCTCACGTGCACCCAACTGCTAATGGTAAGCCACCGAATGACACTATCCTGTCAATCAGTACGCTAACAGATTCAGGCATCGTCTCTGGCATCGTTGGAGGAATGGGCAACTTTGGAGGTATCGTCTTTGCCATTGTCTTCCGCTACAACGGCACACACTACGACCGTGCCTTGTGGATTATCGGGGCGATTGTTGCAGGGACCAACCTTTGTGTCTCTTGGATCGGACCTGTACCTCGAACATAGACTGAAGCTGAGCTTCACAATACAGATAATGACAGACTCGATGATAGTTCATTAGCTTCCCTGCTCAAGTCTCACTATCAATCATTCATCAATAATCTTCGTCTCCTGTGTCACTTCCTCTTGCACTTCGCTGGTCAGTGTCACAGCCAATACAGACGGGATGACAGCCACCAGCGCGCCCATACACAGTCCCCAGTCCATGGCAAACTGCGTCATGGCCGGCTTGGCCAGCGCGTTCAACCTCCAGGCCATAGCACCACCAGTCGCCTGGAAAGTCTTGTACGCGCCCACGAGGATGGCAGCCACGGCGGGGGAATTCGATCGAGCCCCCATCAGCCAGTAGCAGAATCCCTGCCAGAAGGCATCGTAGGCCCCGTAGAAGATATACAAGAACATCGGACCAGTTGACAGATGGCCCTGCGTGTAGTCGATGTCCTGCTTATGGCCCTGTGCCCTCCGCCGGTCATACCATTTCTGGAACGCGTATCCGCCGCCCCAGATGGCCATGCCGGTGACGAAGAGGAAGACCCAGCCCACCCGTGCACGGTTCGGTCGGTTCACCCGCGGCATGTCGAGAATCAGACCCATGATGAGACCGCCCAGCATCTGCGCCATCCAGTACAGGGCCCCGTTGAGGGATCGCGTGCGGATGTTGAAGGTCATCCCATTGACGATGTTCTGCTGGTACGAGTAGAAGACGTTGGCGCAGAAGAACATGGGAATCATGCAGAGCACCCGCCAGTCAGACATGGTCCGGAGAGTCACTTTGGCGGTTCGACGCCAGTTCTTCTCGCTCTCCGGGGTGCGTTGCAGTCCGTGAACGCGGACTGAAGCGGGCGGGCAGATCAGGAGACCCATGAGCCAGCCGATGGCCATGATGATCAACAGTCCGATGTACGTCCCGTCCGTTACGGTCCCGCTGTGAGAGTGATAGTTGAGACCGAAGCTGGCGAGGGATCCCACGCCGCCGCCCAGATTGAAAATAATCCAGAACGCGGCGATGGCCCGGCCTTTCTGGGCTTCGGGGACGTATGTCGTCATGATGGCCCCTTGAGCCACCCAGAGGAAGGAGGCTCCGATACCAAGAATGGCGCCGGCGCTGATGACAAACGCCCCGTTGGCGGTATCTAATCAGGGTCAGTATATATGACTGGGGGCGAAACTATTCTCGTACGGTTGAAGCACAGCAGACTCCCCGAGTACAAGGAGTAGGTCCATCCTCCAATCAGCAAGCACGTTCGAGGTCCGACACGGTCGAAGATAGGTCCAACGACAAACAAAGCCGTAGCAGCTGTCGCAGCGAGCAAGGCCACTGTCGCGTTGGCGGCAACCGTAGGGTCGACCTGTCCGGAGCCTCCCATACCGGTGAGAGCGTTGTACATCTGCAAGATTCAGTGAGTGACTTGAGTCGTTGGAGGGAAATCTTACCCCAGGGCAACAGAAACAGATCATGCTGATGAGAATGATCTGGAACCACGAGTGTGTGTAGATCCGATATGGAAGGGATCGTGGTGGGGAGCCTTCGCCAGTTTCCACGGCGGCATTATCTTGATGAATTTCATTGTGGCCCATATTGACCACTAGACTGAGTCAGGCAGGCAGATCACTCGATTGTGAAAAGAAGACAGGAGGGAGGAAAGCGGTTTTATTCACCATGATGAGCCCCTGTGTGACCCTTGACCCTTCCTATCAAAACGCGGAGAAACCAGCCAGTTATCAGCCACGGCTTGCCTATCCCTTGGGCGATGATAAGTCTAACTCATAAGAGATATTCGAATGTAGATCCTTCCGCTATGACTGACCACTCCTGATCAGATTGGATGTCCGTTCCTATAATTCTCCACAGCCCGTGTTCTGTACAACCCCAGATTGGCACCCTTAACCGAGACAATGCAACCCTGAGAGTGACCCCCGCGCGACCACGAGGCTAGCCGAGGATATAGAACCATACACTTCCTGGAGCTACTGGCGAATCTTTCCATTCACTCCGTCCAGACAATTCTTGGATATGCATGGAACGAGTGCAACATGGATCTAACCAGTCTGTCACAACTGCAGACCGAAGCCGTCAATCCTCGGACGGCGCAGATCGATCAGATCTCAACCCTGGAGATGTGCCGATTGATCAACGAAGAGGACCTCCGTGTCGCGCCTAGTGTGACACCGTGCCTCTCCGAAATTGCCGCTGCCATTGACGCGCTAACTCCCCGCGTGCGAAACGGTGGACGAGTCATCTACGTGGGTGCAGGGACCAGTGGAAGGTCAGTCATGCCGACCTAGAAAACATCGTGAAACATGTGGATAACCGAATCCCGATGATCAGACTCGGGATCCTCGATGCATCCGAGATTCCTCCCACGTTTGCTGCTCCCCCATCGCAGTTCGTCGGGCTGATTGCCGGCGGTGACGCTGCCATTCGACGAGCGCAAGAAGGAGCCGAAGACAGTGTCGCTGCTGGTGAGGCAGATATGGAAGCTTTGAAGCTCAGCCCGGATCTGGACAGCGTCATCGGCATAGCTGCGTCCGGCCGTACGCCATATGTCCTCGGATGTTTGGCATTCGCGAAAAAGACCGGCTGCCTCACCATCGGTGTGGTTTGCGCTTCTCCCTCGGCAATGGGGACGTCTGAAACAGTCGACTTCCTCATTGCTCCTCTGCCAGGGCCGGAAGTTGTGACGGGCAGCACCCGGTTGAAGGCGGGAACGGCGACCAAGATGGTACTGAATATGCTCAGCACTGGCATCATGATCCGGACGGGCAAGACTTATGGAAATATGGTATGTGTTTGCAGCAGCGCTGGAAGAACGTGGATTGATGGAATAAGATGGTAGATCTCGTGGCCTCCAATCTGAAGCTGGAACAACGATCGCGCAACATTCTCCGAAGGCTGAGTGCCCGTTGTGGTGGTATGACAGACGGTAATCTAGACGCATTGCTGGCAAGATGCAAAGGGAGGGTGAAACTAGCTCTTCTCGTGACCGAAACAGGACAACCGGTTGAACACTGCGAGGAGAGGTTGGCATCTGCTGGTGGCGTGCTCGCCAAGGTTTTAGAGACGCCTTTGGCCAAGGTCACGAATGCACAGACGCCTGCTACAAACAGACAATATGTACTCTGTATTGATGGCGGAGCTACCAAGTGTGCGGCCGTGATTGCGGACCTGAAAGGCACCGTTGTCGGGCGAGGGACGACAGGTCCATGTAATCTGTACGCCCTCTTACCTGATTTTCCTTTGAAACCACTGCTGACGGCGACAGGACTGATGGCAATGGCATAGAGGACGCCGTTCGGACACTCATGACTGCTACGAAAGACTCCTTGTCGGCCCTTTCTTCCTCAGAGTGCAATCTCCAGTCGCTTTTCAAGTCAGTCTGGATTGGTTTGGCGGGCATTGACCGGAAGAATTTCCGACAGTCCCTCCTGCCGAGGATCTGCGCGAGCTTTGGATTGACTGAGAAGGAGGTCCGACTGACAAACGACGTGGATCTGCTGGTGGCCGCTGCGAGTCCCCACCGAGACTGTTCATCTGCAGTCATCGTCATTGCTGGGACTGGGAGCGTCGCCATGCGGTACAACCGAAGCGACAATGGCAACGTGTACTCTCAAGTGGCTCGATCCGGCGGCTGGGGACACATCCTGGGTGATGAAGGGGGCGGATATGCAATCGGGCTGGAGGCTATCAAATATGTATTAGCCGTTCTCGAAGAGATGAGACTCGGAATACGCATCGAGCCTCTCGAACGTTTGGTGCAAAGAGTACTTGAACGACTGGGATGTGCCATCTGCGGGCCAAAACAGATTGATCTTGTCAGTGAGATCCTGGTTCAGCAGCACAAACAGACGATCAAAACTCGGATTGCAGGTGTTGCTGAAGTGGTGCTCAACATGAACGGACGGGATGACACTGCCTCAGCCATTGTCGGTAGACAGATTGACTATTTGGCAAGTCGAACTGTAGGACGTTTGTTAGATCCTGGTTGCGCTGGATACGTCCCTGGAGAGTATACTGGTCTGATTCTTTCAGGCAGCATCCTCAACAACCAAGCTTATCAAGCCCAGTTTTTGGATGTCCTTGAGAAGAAAGGGGTCAAGTTTGCCTATGTCGAGAGGATATGCGATGCAGGCCTGCTGGGCGCAAAACATCTGACATCGTCTTGATGAGTATAGTGTGAAGGTCTAATCCTATAATCAACTCAAATAGAAATCTTCTACATTGATCCATGTTCTTCGTGATCGCAAGGAAACAATCTGTCAGGCAATGTCGTATGCTCTATATAGATATTGGATATATTTCGCCGCTTTACACTCGGGGTTTGATGAGCACCATTTCATCGTAGGCCTCTGTCTTTTACATCTCGTTGAAATTGCACAAAGATGGAAACAAGTAGAGTATCCAAGGTCACCATTGACCAAACTTGACTTGACTTATACATGTGAAGTGCGACGCTGCTCTTAGGCTTTTACCTGCTCCACCTCAAGGATTGATGGACACGAAGGTGTTGATCTCTCGACTGGCGTGCTTGTCGATGCTTTTCCCCAGGCCAATCCTTGGTAGACTTGTGCCATCTGCTGGATGCCTCCATCGACGATAGGGTACACAATCGCCACTAACATTGTGCCCCAAAGCCAGATGATGGCAACCATTACCCAGGCCACGAAGAACTAAGACGATCAGATCTCTTGTTTAGATGGATTGCCCGAAGACTTACTGTTTTGCCGAAAACATATTTGGCACCGTACATGGGGAGTGGCCACAGAACCCAATGTCCTAAGAAGGTGGCTATTGACCAGAACGCGGCGATGCGGCCCCATCTCTTCAATTCTTTCGCGTTGGGTGCTGAAGAACTACCATGGCCGTTGTCCAATTGGCCCTTCGACCGGTGACTGCGCACTGTTGTGAGGTCATCTTTGAGTTCCTCCAGAGCCAGTTTCTCTTTCTTGAACTCCGCCCAATCGTATCTCTGTGGTTGCAGGAGAGTGAGGATGGTCGAGTAAACGATGGGTGAAAAGGCAGAGGCGACGGTGCCGTAGACGCAGGGCAGGATCTGTCCTGTTGTTGACACCGTAACGGCGCCATAAAACTGCTTGGCCGTTCCGAGCCAGACACCAAGACCGGTTGCCAACCCAAGCACTGGGGCAAAGATTGCGGCTGCTTTGTTCTGCTGGCGCCACAGAATGGTCAAGGCCATTGGGAAGATGCCCGGACAGGTGACCACGCCTTTGAGGTTAGTTATGACCTAGGGAGTCGGAAATGACACTTACCGAGCATATACAGGGTCCATCCCAGGTCTATGCCAACGTAGTGCAGCATGGTACTAAAGCCAGCGGAAAAGGCCGCGAAGAAGATGACACCGAAATGACTCGAACGGATGATGTCGCGGTCAGAGGCCTTTCGGTTGAAATATTCGCGATAGACATCAAAGCTAAGGATCGAGCTGACTGCTATAACCTGCGCCGACAGTGTCGACGTCACCGCCATAAACGTGACGAGAAGGATGGCCGCCGCGCCTCCTTTACCTGCAATCGCCATGGCTGCATAAGGCAGGACGAGTCCATTGCTGACCTCAGTCGATGTCATGCGCTTGTATCTGGTCAGCTGCTTTCATGGTGATGCGGGAGGCTACGTACGCGTGGGTAGGTTGGGAAGATTGGCTGATTCTCTAGACCTAGTGCCACCGAACTCATGATGGTTCCTAGAGCCCATGGAATGGCAAAGTATGCAATGCCTCCGACTGTATATCCGGGCACCACTGCCGATGGAGCAGCCGAGAATGCTCTGATGAAGAAACTCGTGTCCATCTGATGAGCTTAGCAAGGAGCATTCCACACTGTGCGCAGGACTTACAATGACCAAGCCGAAATTGGAGCATATATGCAGAATGCCGAACAGGATGCCCTATGGATCGTCAGGAACTGTCTTCAATCCACTCTTGAAAGACACGCACGCCTTTGGAGGTCATCGTCAGGTAAGTGGCATCATGATTTCCAGAAACTGGGTGCCGCTGAGAAGCCGACTTGACAAGCTCGTACAGCTTGCCGATGGAGCCAACCTGGTCAACCGTAAATGCTTTGATTGAAAAGTAACATGCAATGATAAGTATGACGGCAGTGTGGAAATAATCGGTCAAGAACCTGCATCGCAATTTCAGACGCTATTGACCTTATATGCTCGGATCGGCAGCTTACGTTGCTTTGATGCCGCCAACAAAGGTATAGACAGTCACACCGACAGGCAAGAGGAATGTGGCTGCGACAATGTGCACACCCGTCCTACTCAAGTCAGGCCATATCCGTCCTAAGGTGGATGACTTACAGGGCTGCAATCACTGCCGCTGCACCTAAGAGCATATTGGCACAAGCGAAGATGTTGTTGATCAAACAGAGTGTCATGAAGACCACATGGGCGATTCGACCTCTTTGCATCAGCTTTGCGTTTTTGATCATCTGCAGGACTAGGCTCACCATAGCGAATCCGAACAACTTCCAGCGATGTATGGGCGTCAGGAATCTTCCTCTTGCAAGAGATTCCCAGCAGGGCGAAGAAGACGATCATTGGACTACAGCCCGCGGCGAACCAAAAAGGACCCGACACGCCATAATCATAGCCAACAAACGCAGAGCCCAACATGGCGGTTGACCAGAGCCATGACTATCCAGCGGGTTACTCCTTGGTATGCAGTGGCGGCGCTTGGAGAGGATATCCTACCGATATGACTGCAGACGCTGTCAATCCAGTCCGAAGGGTTCGGTTCGCGGTCATAAACCTGGCAATGAGTAAGTATTTGGAATTCTGCCGTGTCAGGAGGAGGATCACATTTCTGTCTTCTTGTTATCTTCACCTGCTGTTTTCTTGAGAATCTTGGTGATGAGCATCATCACTGCTCCTGTTAGCTGTCGTGCCCGGTTCAGGGACATCAACATACCCAATGCGATGATCAGTCCCAGAACCACGACTATCAGGTAGCCGGCGACTTGTGGCAGAGGAGGCTGGACCACGACCTCATCATCTGGGGCTCGGGGGCTTGCCATAATTGACGAATGTGATTGATGTTGGATGAATGTGGGCAATCGACTCTGGTTAATGAGACTTCTGTATTATATATTCGGGCCTCTGAATACTGCACCTGGCATGTCTGCCTTTCTACGCCCACTAACATGCCAACGATCGCTCACTTCTATGATGAGATATAAAAGGCATAGGGGTACGCCTCGAGGGAATTGCGCGATGAGGATCGTGGTTGACGAAAAGAAGAGATCTTCGACCCATGATGACACCGGGAGGTCACTAAATGCAACGAGTCATCAACAAGACTCTTTTTGTCGAGGGTTCCGCCATACAAGATTCCACAAATAGTCTGATAGTCTAATATGGTGGTTCCTCTGGGACATTCATATGATTGTCCGTGATTGTTCCCCTCCTCTCAGCGCAGCACGCCATCGCGGCCCACATTGATGCTATAGAGAATCCAAACAGGGACCATCAACAAGACTTGGATACGCATGGAACTGAGGGGCAGTAAAGGAAGTATTCAGACATCTAATCCGTATATATTTAATTGCGCTTCCGATTGAATCTTCTGTGGAAGAGAAGCCATGCTGATTTCTTCAACACGGTCGTGAGGGTCTCTATCAGACTATATTCATCAACCAGAAGGGAAAGGAATTTACCCTACTTCCAGCTCTTGTTTCCTGCTTCTTTCCAAGTCAATTGTCGCTCTTTCGATCATGACGGCAGCCAGTGACCCTTCCGGTACTGACGGATCGCGAAAACCTCTCATTCTCAATGCGTTCGTTGAGATGTGTATGGGTTCAACCTTCATTGCATGACTGTTTCTGATGTATCACAGGCAGCGGTCATCAGTCTCCAGGGTTGTGGCGCCACCCAGAAGATGAATCACACCGGTTCAACGACGTAGACCACTGGATCGAGCTGGCACAGTTGCTGGAGTCAGCCAAGTTTCATGGCATTTTCATCGCGGACGTCCTAGGTACCTACACCTTCTAAGTTATTCCATCCCCGGCCGACTGAAATCTTTGAGGTGGCTACGACGTCTATAAAGGACCCCGAAACCTGGCTCCGGCTATTGCTTCAGGAGCGCAATGGCCCGTCAATGAACCCCTAGCTGTGGTTTCGGCGATGGCAGCTGCGACGAGAAATATCGGATTTGGGGTGACAGTGACGACAACCTATGAGCAGCCATATCATTTGGCTCGCCGGCTATCGACGGTTGATCATTTGTCCAAGGGACGGTATGTGAGCTCGAATCTGGCCACGACACAGTGCTAACGTCGCTTTCCCAGATTGGGATGGAATGTACGCGTTTTCTCCACCTATAATTATAATTCGAGCACTAATAAAGGACTACAGGTTGTCACAGGCTATCTGGACTCAGCCGCTCGGAACATGGGCCATGCCCAGCAACCTCAGGTAGGTCCGATCTTGGACAGCTAGCTTGGTTCTAACGAGATCAGCATGACGATCGATATGCTGTCGCCGAAGAATACGTGAGAGTAACCTACAAACTCTGGGAGTCCTCCTGGCGTGACGATGCTGTCGTCCTCGATCGGGCCCGCGGAATCTACACCGATCCCAGCCGTGTACGCGAAATCAACCACGAAGGCAAATACTTCAACGTCCCTGGTCCGCATCTGTGCCAACCGAGCCCGCAGCGAACGCCCGTCATCCTTCAAGCTGGCACCTCCAAAGCAGGAAAGACGTTTGCTGCGCAACATGCGGAGGCGATCTTCGTGGCAGGACACAGTCCCGCAGTGGTTGCGAAGAATATCGCAGAGATACGCACGACGGCGCAGGGACAATTCGGACGCGACCCTCAGAGCATCAAGTTCCTGGCACTTTTATGCCCGGTGTTAGGCCGCACAGAGGAAGAGGCACAGGAGAAGTTCCAGTACTACCGCAGCTTGGGATCGATCGACGGCGCATTGGCACTCTTTGGCGGGTGGACAGGAATCAACTTGGACACGTACGGTGATGACGAAGAGCTTCGGCAGGTAGAGAGCAACGCAATTCGGTGGGCTTCCATTCCAATCAAACAGGATATGGTGCTAACTGAGCCTGTAGCTCCGCCGTCGAAGGCTGGTCCAAATCAACACCCGAAGTCGCCAAATGGACCAAGTCAACTGTTGGGCAGCATATTACAGTAGGAGGTCTGGGTGCCACTCCAGTAGGAACGCCGGCCCAAGTAGCGGACGAGATGGAACGCTGGGTGAGAGAAGCCGATGTCGACGGATTCAACCTGGTGAGTTTGCCTACACGGACGATCAATCACATCGAAGTTGACAATAGTAAAGGCCTACGCTGTCAAGCCAGGATCTTTCAAGGACATCATCGACTTGTTGCTCCCCGAACTTCGTCGACGCGGACTGTTCTGGGAGGATTATGCTGTCGAAAGGGGAACTTATCGGGAGAATCTGTATGGCAAACCGGGGCAGACAGGTCCCCCGGAGGATCATCCTGCGGCCAGGTACCGCTGGCACGCGGGAGTAGACGCTGCGGATCATAAGATTCCCGAAAACTAGTAGACTGGGACGTGCAATGACATCTACCACATGTGTTGACCCGCTGAATGCTCAAATGAGCTATAGTTTCCTTCCTGAAGCTCTGAACTGATTCTTTCCTCTTCGAGACTCCGTCGATTCAATGTGTATCCTTAACAGACTCTGTCTTCTAGAAATCTGTAAGCGAAACGAGGTTTGTGTCGATCGTCATTGTCAACTTGTGAGGTTGCATTAGTATCCGAGACATCCCAGCAGGATGTTGTCATCTTCCAATGGTTGTATAGAGAAGCAGCACGGGAAGCCTTTCTGGTATCCATTTTCCGTTCCCCATCATCTTGCGTCAACAATTCTCGTGTTTCTGGCCATCTAATTGGGGTCTAGTGAGGGGCAAAGGATGCAGCCGTCTTGGCAAACAGTGATTGGATTCATGCTTGACGAATCTTGTTGTTGAAATTGGCTGCTTGGCCCATGCCTTGTGCAGGAAACCATCCGCATTAAGCAATCTTGTGTCCTTTTCAGGTCATATTCGAGAGTCATTGCTTGATTCGAGCATGACAGCACAAAGTCGACTAAATCCTTGCATAACTTTACCTCCCCGCCTCCAGGCAAGCGATACACCATGTAGGCCAAGACTCTCTCGACGCCTCGTGCCTCTGCAGGTTCATCTTATTGGAGACGGCCACAGTGTCTACAGCTGTATCGGCTCATTCCGCCAACGCTCGTTGAGATCTCTTTTCTCAACATCTTGCCAAGGCTGTATCTTCGCTTAGAACTTGGTTAACCGGGCGAAGATACTATTCAATGCGAGTCTTCAGAGCACGTGGGACGAGATTGAAGTAGGGATGATGGTGAGGAATACGAGGGTCTGGGTATAAAATGGCCTTCCTGAACCGTTCGACAAGTGTCATGGAAAGCAGCATCTTTCTGACCAGCCTTACCTGCTTTCGATTCGCCTGCCAGAATGCATCCCAGTGCTTTTCTTGGTCTACTGGCCTTTGCGGCCGCCGCCTCGGCCATTCCTGCACATCCAGCCAGTGCGCACTCGCAGCAGTCGATCCAGAATCTCAAGTCTAAGATCAAGAATGTGGTCATTCTGGTAATGGAGAATCGGTCCTTCGACAACCTCCTGGGTGGTCAGAAGATCAAGGGCCTCGAGAACCCCGTCAACACCGGGCCCTACTGCAACCCCTACAACCTCACCGACCCCAGTCAGGGCGTTGGCTGCACTGGCGCCAAGGATTTTGACTCGATCACCAATGACCCGGACCACGCCATTTATGGCAACAACATCGAGTTCTATGGTACTTTCAATCCGGACAACACATTGATCGCCGAGGGCAAGTTGGTTGCCCACAATCAAGGCTTTCTTCATGAGCAAGTGCGCAAGTATGGCGCCAAGGTGAACAAGACCACTCTGGCAGCTCAGGTCATGAACTACTACACCGAAGAGCAGGTCCCGGTCCTGACCTCTCTGGTGCAAAACTACCTGACCTTCAATCACTGGCACTCCGATATTCCCGGCGTAAGTACACCTTACCCCTGAGTCCCCTTCGAAGGATTGATCTGACTCCTGTAGAACACCAACCCCAACCGTGCTGCGCTGGTTTCCGGTACCTCCTACGGCCACGGTCTGAACGACGCTGCGTTCGGCAAGCATCAGTTCCCCCAGCGGTCCATCTTCCAGCAGTTGACCGAGACCGGTCACTCGTGGATCAACTACGTCGACCCTGCCGGCGGTACCGGCCCCGATGCAGGCTATTTCAACTGGACATATGCCACCAACAACCAAGACAAGATCCAGCCCCTGGCCAAGTTCTATACCGACGCTGCGGCCGGTGCCCTGCCTGAATTGGCGTACATCAACCCCTCTTGCTGCGGGGTGGGCACCACCTCCATGCATCCCGCCGGTCTGATCTCCGACGGTGAGGCCTTCATCAAGAAGGTCTATGATGCTTTGCGCGGCGGTCCTCAGTGGAAGGAGACTCTCTTCATCCTGACCTTTGACGAGAGTGGTGGCTTCCACGACCACGTCCCTGCTCCTCTCGCTCCTCGTCCGGATAACCTGACCTTTACCCTCAGCACCCCCAGTGGCGAGGACTACACCTTCCCCTTTGACCGTCTGGGTGGTCGCATCCCGACTCTGCTCATTTCTCCCTGGGTTGCCAAAGCAAAGGTCGAGCAGAAGGGTACCAATGCTCACGGCGAGACTGTGTCGTACTCGGCTGCCTCCATTCTGCGGACACTGGGCTATCTCTGGGATTTTGAGCCTTTCACCCCTCGGGTCGAGCATGCGGCATCGTTTGAGCACTTGATCCGTCACAATGCTCGGAAGAACACTCCCTCTGCTCTCCCTTCCGCAGTTCCTTTCCGGAAGTAGAAATGGTGATAGGCATGGGATATGGTGTGATCGGATTGTATGACAAAACAATAGCATAGATATTAGTTCTCTCGATTTATTCTCTCCGAGAGGTAAATATGAGAAAAATGGAGCGTTCTTATTTCTTGAATAATCATCTGAAACTGCCTTTCCCCGACTTCGGCACTTAAATCGGACTTCCCCGGGTTTTTCTTTCTCCACAATCATTCCTCATTCTCCGCTTGGATCACCAGACTGGATCTGGACGCCTTGGAAGCTCGCTGTGGCTGAATTCTCTGTCTGCAATTGGTTCTTCGAGCCAGCAAACTTTCTGCTTTGTTCAAAAATGGACTTCGCATTAAGCAATGGCCGACGCGTTCTGATTTTCCCTCCTTTATATCCTCAAATTGACAACAATATGTCTCCAACGGGTACGCGTACTCGAGTCAATAGCGTTTGATCTCATCATGTAAATAGCAGGTCCAGTATCAGACACAAAGGACGGCTGCGACAGTCCCCGACCCTCTCTCTGCATGCTTTGCCCCTTTTTCCCAGCACGGCATTCCCCGGTGATCTCAGGCCATGGCAAGTCCCGACCCGAATACTCACAGTAAGACAGCTGGAAAGGTCGAGATAGCTGTTGTTTCTCCTTCGGCAGATCGAGCATGGCACTGTCAACCTCATCTAGTGTACCTGAACTACATCATTATCTCCCTGGTCCTCCTCTCTTCTGCCAATGGGTACGACGGATCTCTCATGAATGGCCTGCAAGCCTTGGATCAATGGAACATTTTCATGGACTATCCGACCGGCGCCAAACTGGGATGGATCAATGCGATCTCCTTGCTTGGCTGCGGGGTGGCATCCCCTGTTGCAGCCTGGGTCTCTAACCGATTCGGGCGCAAACCCGGAATCTACGGGGGCTATATCTTTTTGATTCTGGGCTCCGTACTGCAGACAGCCTCTCCAAACCCGACAGCGTTCCTACTGGCCCGTCTGTCTGTGGGTGTGGCGTCTGCCTTTTTCGGAAATGCGGCTCCCCTGCTGATCAACGAGATAGCGCACCCAAGCCACCGAAGCATCTTGAACTCGCTATTTATGACCGGATGGTATGTCGGGGGTAGCGTCTCTGGATGGGTTATATTCGCGTCCCGAACCTATCCCTCGTCGTGGTCCTGGCGCCTTCCATCGCTTCTGCAGGCTCTTCTCCCGGCCGCCGCCTTGCCCGGACTCCTTCTCGCTCCAGAGAGTCCGCGATGGCTCATTTCAGAGGGACGCGATGATGAGGCGTATGCCATTTTAACACGATATCATGCCGTCGGCCGTCGCTCATCCGTGGTGGATGCCGAATTCCAGGAGATCCGCGCGACGATTCTCGAGCAAGACGTTCACAAGGGCGCCAGTTACGCAGATATGTTCCAGACTCCAGGAAATCGGCATCGACTGATGATTTCCCTCAGTTTGGGGTTTTTCGCCCAATGGGTAGGCAATGGTGTCATCTCATACTATCTAGCTCTCATACTAGATACCGTCGGGGTGACCAGCGTCAGCAATCAGACGCTGATATCGGCCTGCTTGCAGATGTGGAATCTTCTGTTTGCCATCGTAGGTGCGTGGCTGATTGATCGCTTCGGGCGACGTCCACTGTCCCTTGCATCGGCCATGATCATGCTCATCAGTTATGTCCTCGTCACGGCACTATCGGGGTCTTTCGCAGCAAGTCGTCATGCAGCCACGGGGACCGCTGTCATACCATTCCTCTTCATCTTCTTTGCTGGTTATGGCATTGCTCTGTGAGTTCCTGTCTTGACGTACTGACCTCACCTACTTATTCTTGTGATCCTAGGACTCCATTGCTCACGGCGTATCCATGCGAAATCTGGCCTTTTCGTCTTCGATCCCGAGGTCTGGCTGTGACGTGGATTTCCACTATCTGTGCTACGTTTTTCAATACTTTCGTCAACCCCATCGCCCTGGAAGCTATTTCATGGAGGTATTACTTGGTCTTCATTGCGATGCTGCTGCTGTTCGGTGTCACCGCATATTTTCTGTACCCCGAAACCAAGGGCTACACGCTGGAACAAATAGCTGTCATCTTTGATGGACCGACGAGCAGATTGAATGACCTCGAAGCGGAACCGGAATCAGTTGACGCCGGAGACGATCCGAAGAGGGTCACGTCTACAATACACCGAGAGTCTATATAGTACTTTAAAGTCATGGATGTTCTTTGAGATTTCATGTTGACCGTTGGGTATACGGATTTGAGGAAATAAGAACAACATCAACAAAAGACAAGAGCAACCAGGAATAACAAACCAAAGCCAGCAACGGTGCCACAGATCACCCGCATCCAGTCCCTTCACGCCATAGCCTCCCGAATCTGGAGCAGATGTTCAACGATGACATCGAAATCCTGATGAACGTTATACGCGTCCCTATCGCGATATTCAACATAGCAGAAATAATCATCTTCATCCAGTCGGTAGAAACGTACCATCGGGCCAACTGCAATGGCTGCGAAAAGGCTTGCTCGAGGCTTTCCCTCAAAGAGGCTTGAGGCCTCAAGTAGGTCGAGCTGAACCACATCTTCCAAGACCTTCCACATATCCGTGTCAGGGTCAGCAAATCCGATGCAGTAGACCGTAAAGAGTGGGGAGGTTTCAAATCGACCGTTCAGATTAGCAACGGAGATCTGAGGGAATCTATCTTGGTCGTCCTCGTTCTTCACAGCATAAGACTTACCATCAGCCGTTACGAGTGGGAAAATAGGGTTGAGGATCAAATTCCACACCTCCCGAACGTGATCCTGGCTTGACCCGGGGCACAGATAGGATATCTGCTCCCACGCTCTCACGGTGTATCTGTCCTAGATTTCAAGTTAGCACGTCTCCGAGCTTTGCGGTATTGCACCAAATACTTACCGTGGCCATGATTTGAACTCGTTGTAAATCGGAAGTTTATTGTATTGCAGGGTGAAGAAGATGGGAGAAATAGGTTGGATGTTGGATAGATAAAAGTCCAGCAGCAGCCGTGATGCAGTATTTATGGACCTTCTCAGGGAGGTCTACGACTTGAGCGACAGCGCCGAAGACATCTCCAGTGTCTGAGACAATAAAAGGAGTCGAAAGACCATTGTTTGATTCTCAGTATTCTTTTTCTTGGTGGACTGTAGGTGGCATTGTTTCGAGTAGGGCATGTTGCAAAGACAACAAAGAAAAGTGCGACACATCATAAGACAACATATTTCGATAATGAGAATATTCAGGAGTTTAAGAGACCTTGCTAGATTATTTTATGGCACTCCTTTCTGGGTCTTACCTTTCAATCATCGAGTCGATGGATTTTGAGAAGGAAATCATGTTTTGTTGTCAGATTATCCTTCGCACAGGAAAGTACCATAGCTTACAGTCGATTTTCAAGAAACTCATCACATTGCCACTTTGGATGAATACTGGGATTATAGGGAATTTACAAGTATAAGAGTCCGTAACAATTAACATAAAATTCAATAGCAACACCTAACTCTAGAACGGTTGCCATACTACATGGCAGATTCGAAAGCATGGCCACAATCAGGAACAAGAACAACGGCAACGAAGCAGTAAAGACAGATCAAAGACTTTCAACAACGACATCCATGTACGCGCCGCGCCTCATTGTCACCGTCCTTCAACAGGCTTCCTCCTTGATGCAAACTGTCGAAACGCCAAAGGGAACAAAGCACACCGGGTCAATTTTGGCCCGAATCTTCAACAACCCTTCGAGAATCGCATCGTAATCGTGGTGGATATTCCACGCTCCCTCTTCGTCGTCAAAGCCAAAATCCCAGAATTCGCCCTTTTTGTTCACACCGCAAAAGCGTACCAATGGGCCTGCAACAATGGCCGCGTAGAAATTCGGCTTGCACTCTTTGATGAGTGACATGATTCCGACAAGTTCGAATTTCACCGCATCTTCCAAAGCTTGCCAATCCGTTCTAGAACCCGGTAAGAGTGTTTCTGCTGCGGCGGCTGGCAGGGACTGACAATAGACATGGAATACGGGCAAGTATGAATGCTCACCTCGAGGATTGACAATGCCAATGTGCGGAAAGTCGCTGTCGTAGTTGAAGTACTTGTGTATGAATCCTTCACGAAGGCAATCAGCGCTCTGCTTGGGGAAGTGGTATTCGAGAATCCGCTTCCAAACGTCACGAACCTCGTCCTTGGAAGATCCCAGCCCGAGACCGGAGATCTTCTTCTGGAGCTCTTCACTGTAGTCCTCCTGCTATATGGTTAGCAAATTTCTCACACTCTCAATTTTGGTCAAACTTACCATATTCGACTTGCTGAAATGCGGTTTGAATGCAATGGGGAAATGAGATAGTGATATAGATGGGTGAGGGGAGAATTGAACGATGTGAGAAGCAATATTAAGAGCGAAAAGTATGAGATATTTATACCCCTACTCAAGAGGGAGAAATGGCTCCCTGCATAGCAGCAAGAAGACATACGAGATGTCTAAGACATCCACAAGGTCGAAGGATGACAGTACCTGTGTTTCAGGCGCGTTCTTTGTAGAAGTCTGAATGACAATTATGGCATTGTCTATCATGGCATGTAGGCTGCGCAACACCCAGCGAACCTGCAGTTAAATATCGTGAGACTGTATCAGACCGGACTGATGCTGCTCATACCAGTCTGGTGAGTATTCGGCATCGGAGGAGGTGGTACAGTCGCATTTCTTGACGGTCTCTGATTCAATTCACTTGGTTGAATCAGCTGGTCTTCGATCATGAATAGTTGAAGTCCCCTGAACTTGTAAAGTATACTCTTGGATATTCCTCCAAGTACACATCGTGGGCTCTTTCTGCGCCATCTCTTGATCGGGGAGCGGGTTCATTGAGTTCAAGGGAAGGGAATTAAAGCTTCCATCTTTCCTCGCAACTCGAACAACCTTGAATAGTAGCCGGCGAAAGTGCGGAGTTACTCATGTTGCTAGGCCATCTCAGAGATGGCCACAGTGAAAGGCTGACCTTCTTGAAGCAGACACCTGAGTTCGGCCAGGGAAGCTTACTCCACTTGTGATGTAGATAGGGGTGGCAGGAGGGGAGGCATCAAGGAATAACTGTCAATACAGTTTCTTCAAGTTCTTTTTGTGATCCCTCGAGTGTTTATTATAGATATGTACCGCTGGATGCAAAACTGGTGCAATCTGCTGGGCCACATTCTTTATTGCTTCATTGGCCACCGCCACACTTCACTCGGCTCTTTGCTAGCACATAGGTGCATATTTAGATGGGTATGATTAGGTCACATTATGTATCAGAAAGTCTCACAGAGTCTCTGATTGTGTGGAGAAGTCCGGCCCAAATATATCTTCCATCACCCAACGCATCAGGCTCCTCCATTGGCCACCTAACATGGACCATATGGCGCTAGCAATCTGAGCGCCCCAGGCTTCGAGACACCAGTTATGCCTCAATCGATGCAAAACAGAGCAATAGTATGCCAGTATTACCAATGCTAAGTGGTCGTAATTGCGCAGTAACCCCACATACCCTGGTGGCATCCTGATTGCGACTCTGGTCGCCGTAGCTACTGCCGTGGAGCCCCCTAATATTTCAGCTAGGCCGTCTTGTATGCATATGACGGCCCCGAAATAGTCGTGGCGGGCGTCACCTGAAACCAGGCTACGGATCGCTTCGTGCAGATGTTCAAAAGTGAGCCGTGCCTCTTCGGTAAGATTTTGCTGCAAGCCTTCCCACTGAAGTAATGGCTTGAACATACTATCTTGCAGCGTATCCGCAGCCTTCACTGAGATTTGATGAACACCCCGCGCAAATATAATTACCTGGCAGAGGCTATCTATGGTTGTCCGGAGGTCAGTAGGATGAGGTTCTTGGGAAGAACCAAAGGAGTAGACAGTAATGAGGCTGGCATATGCGAACATCGCCTTGGAGTTAGATGCATTAATATTCACAAGTGATGGGCGGAATTTAGCCAATGCCTGATTCTGGTGGGATGCAGCTCTGCTGATATACACTGGCTTCAGATACTCATTCTTCATCCGCGCAAGGTGTACGGCGGAGAGCGCCAATATACCATGCATGAGAAATGGTTCCACAAGTGCTTCCTGTGGGACAAGAGACTGCCAGACAGTGTTTCCGTGCGGACTTCGGCAAAAGGTTTGATATGTTCTGTCCTTCCAGTGCATCAAGAGCTCCAGCACCGAAACCCTTATATCTCGCAGGGCCCGTCAGATTGCTGCCTTCCACTATGAGTGACCCGGTTTCTTGAAGGCCTTTCTGATCAATTGCCATGGAAACTTCTTGACAGGTGTTGCCGTTTGTCCATATCACCAAAGCCTGTGATTTGTACTTGCATTGATCACTTCTTTTTGAACAATTTGAGCATGTTGGTCTCGTTTCATCACACTATCGAAGATCAGTATGCTTTTCGGCCAACTTGAACCGTTCGCCGATATAAATGGAGCTTTAAGGGGATTTCATTTAATACCTTCACCCGCCTTTGTTTGCAGTTTTCACAGCCATGGCGTGATTTCCGGTGTGCTCGTCTGGACGGCATTTAGTGCTCTGAGGATGAATGTGTCCTCTACAACTAGATTGTCGGATTGCAAAATTAAATAGGATTGTTATGGAGGGAAGCAGGCGTGAAATAGTTCAGTAGAACATAAGAAACAGTTACAGTGGGGTGCAACCATGCAAAAAGTATTCGACGCTCTACCCTTACCGCCTACTATTTTTCCTGGCAGAAGAACCCCCAACACGTCCCCAGGATACAACTAGAATGGGTCGTCAAGGGAAAGAATAAATCCTAATTATTCCTGTAGCCAAGGAAGTATAGCAATCTATAGATACTAATATTCTTTGAAAGCTATATAGATAGAGCATTCATGGAGGTTTGCCTAATTTTAAGAGGCTTGAATGACTGAATTTGCATTACCACAAAGGCAAACGTCCCGATTATAATCAAACGTCCAAATACGAAACGTTGGCAGCAGATGGAAACGAATGATTGGGGGAGAAACACGGCTTTCCAAACTATACATCTTTTTGAGGGTACTCATCTAGACGGTCTTGGTTCATGACTTTGTTGATTGACTCAGTGCCAACGTTCTCAAGGAGAAAGGTCAGAACCTCGAGACGATCTGATAATTCTCGCTGTGCCGCGTAGGGGAGCAACTGGCCACGGTGGATGATTTATACCGACCCCGTGAAAGATGGCCAGAATGGCAGAGCATGGTGCATATCTGACTGCGAATAATAATGCTCACTATTAGACGGTCTGTATTGTAATCCGGCTTATCAAGTATATCCAGATGGAATGCCTTGTCAAGCGTCTGTATCCATAGCATCAAAGTCCCAATTGATATCCCAATCCCGTAAGTTTTGGACCTCCGCCCAAGCTGTTTCAAAAATCTTAACGATATTTGGGTTTTTCTGCACAGACTGACCTTCAGAGAGGTGCTGGCTCTGGTCCGCTGGTCGATTACGGTCGTAGGCCAGCTTGACCCATTTTTCCAACCAGGCCTTGACCTCGTGCTGGACACGGTCATGCTCTTGCTCGACCCAGGTTCTCCAAAGGTCCGCGAGGCCTTGAGGAATGTACGGTTTGTCATAGTTTCCTCTGTTATCCTTGACCTGCCGGAAGCAAAGAGTGACGCTTGTTAGCGGATTGCGAACTACTGGAGAACTTTGGGCACTTGTTGGGTACTTACTAGGGCGTTGATTCCGTTATCGTCATCTAATTTTCGCCTGTAACGAGATAGCCGATGGTTAGAAATCACCTTCTTCTTTGCAGGGACTGAGGTTGCTTTACAGCGCTTTTTCCACTCGTCTTGCTTGCTTTAGAAGTGTTTTGACATTATCCTCGAAGTAATAATACCTATTGAGATGAGTCAATGCGTTCCTAACTCCAGATAGAGGTATAGAGACCAATAGCGATAACTTACTTCCAGCCCAGGATATGCAATTTAAATGTTTTCGCAACCTTGCCCCATTTTCGATTGTCGATATCTTCATCAATTTTGTCCTGACCCATTGATTGAATACCAGCGAACCACTGAAGATGTGAGCCTCGAATAATGCTCTGATCGCAGCTTCGAAAGAACTTACATTCTGCTTGATTGCACTGTTCAAGGTACCCTCATAGAGAACGAACTCCTCTGTGAGATATCGATATCCTGGAAATGCATTGCCCAATTCGTCATTTGGTTTGAGACCACTCGGCTTGTTCCACCAAAGGTTCATGTACGTGCACCAAGGGATCAAATCAGTCTTGCCCTTGAGCGGAGTTGTAAACATCCTTGCGTTGGGGTTTGGAGGAGGGTTTGGATTCTTGGTTGTCTTCTTGCCATTAGACCAGGCTTTACCCACAGCGTTGAAAAAGCGTTGAACCTGGACCCGTCAGAAAGGGCTTTTCTTCCACATTCGAAAGACAAAGAATTGCATACCGTCTGGGCCTCCAGGATGTGCTCGCCTGTGACATGCAGATCAGCCTATGCTTAAACATAACGCGCAGGAGCAATGAGAAGCCTACTATGATATTGTCGACCATTGTTGTCCGCCCTACTCACCGGCCTCGCTGGGGTCGGGATATCAACCAGCTCATAATTATTGCAGTCCAAGAAATCTTCTGCGTCGTAAGTCACTGCATTCGGATTGTAGTCACGTACCAGCTCGGTGGACGAGGGAAACTTTCTGAAATGGATTGTTCCTTTATTAGTATCGAAAAATCCCACATACTCTCCTCCTCCTCTTTGATCGCAGTAACTGAGGTCCTTCGCACTTCGCTTTGTGACGCCGCGGCGCGTCATACCATCGTCTTCGAATCCATCAGCGAGATAGTCGTCACCGTAATCCGCCTCGTCATAGGTCGATCGAGCGTCCAACCTGAGTTCGCTCAAGTCACAGTTGGGGTCGGGATCGTCGATTCCATCACGATCAGCGCAATACACCCCCTCAGTGGAGAAGGCGCATGTCGACGCGGTGTCCTTTGGAACCGTGATGTCGGATCGGGTCACAAAATTCGACAGATTCCCTTCAAGCTCGCGCCGGGCGAGAACTTCGAACGGTACGCAACCTGAAAATATCTCTCGAGGACTGAAGGAGAAGAGAGCATAAGACTCGTCTTTCCACCCCGGGAGGGCGTTTTCGACACTCAAGTCCATGGTCATTCCGCCCGCAATGTCGACCTGAAGGCCAGCGCTGCATGAGGTGGAAAGGGCAGTGTCGAATCGTATCTGGCCATCGGTGGTCAGTTTGATGGAAGTGTCGACGTACTGTTTGCCCTCATACTGCAATTTGATATCAAATCCAACGGTGGGCCGGAAATGGTAGAGTAATCCTCCCCCAACCCTGGCTTCGATGTCCCCGCGGCCAGATATGGGGCTTGCAAGGACCCTGAGATGGTGGTCCCCCATATTCTGGAATCCGCTGGATCCAAGGGTTGCAGGGAGATAGTACCGAAATTTGTCCAACGACAGCGACATTTCCACAGTGGCCTGGGCGGATACGTAGGCGTCGGCCTCGAGTCTTACGTCAAGTTGGAAGTAAGGTTTGGTTGTGAAGATGCCTTGATATTGAATCCCATGCCAAATGGAGCAAAGGGGCCCAGCGGATGCCACCCTGGAAAGATCGGCGCGAAAGTAGATTTCTTTCCCGTCACGGCGGAGATTTTGGAAGTTGTAATCGTAATGGAAATCATATATCGAATAGCTGGCAGGTGCATACCTCTTCTGTAACGTGCCGGGTAGAGTGAGGTTTGATGAACGTTCGAAGCGAACAGCCCGAACGTAGGTATCCGGACCGCAATGAGCAGGCATGCGGACGATCGTGCCCTCGACACCTCCCTTCATGATATCCTCGCAGTTATTATCTGTCAGACTGCCGCCCACACAGATGGCCCTGGCTTGCTGGACGCTGAAGTCATCTTCGGCCGTATTCGGACAATCGAATAACTCCAGATGGGATCCGTCACGCTTTTCAAAGCTTTGTACATCCTCCTCCTCTCCAACCATCACAATCCAGGTAAATGCTTCCTTATTCGGATCCTCGCCAGGACTGCTGGCTGTCTCATCCGGATGGTTATCGAAGAGCATGGCGAAGGTGGGATTATAACTCGAGGGAAACGAATCCGCATGCGGAAAAGATTCTCCAGCGGAACTGGAAGAAAAGGTGAACCTCCAGTTAGAGGAGGATCGCAGCAGAAGGCTGCCTCTTTGCCGAGCCAACAGCCTGAAGACGCCTTTGGCGGACCACGATGTGCTCCTGAAAAACCAAACAACTCAACTTGGCCCTATGATGGTAGCAGACAGAGTCAACTTGAAGTCAACGGAGACACAACTGTAAGGAGGAACTCACCGTAGGGCATTGGTTGCTGGCGCACCAGAAGCCTTCTCCATGCCAGCCACAATTTTTAAATACCTGCTAAAATGAGCTTCCCGAAACAATAAGCGGGAATATTGGACTATATATACCGGTTTTTGAGGGCAGCAAAACTTTTGGTCATATTGAAGGGATGCGTCTAAAGAAGATCCGGCCCACTCTGCAATCGATGTCAACTCTTGAGGCTTGTCATTCGGACAGGGCTTGTTCCTCGGGCTATATTCACAAGCCGCGATTGCTTGCTGGCCATTGGTCGCGGGACAACACCCTACATGAAGATCAGTTCTTGATTTGAACATAATTGAAAGCGAAATTGCAGAAGCCTACAGCTCTTTTTGCCCGTTGTGCATCGCCTGTGCTCACTATTGCCGTAATCGTCCTCAAGCATTGTCACTTCACCGACACCGCATTGACCCCGACAGTCTGCTGAATCGGAGCTCCAATGACAAGTTGAGGCGTCAGGGGCATTCATTGCCGGACAGCAAACTACAACAGATTAGTCCAGTTAAATAGACCAGCGAGCACAAGCTCGTAGGTTTGTAGCCATATTTCAAGACAAGACGAAGAAGAATACAAGTTGAACCAAATGAGAGGTTCGACAGGAAAGAGAAGGGTTTCGACGTACATGACCGCACCTCTCCCTTCTTCCGATTACATCCACGACCACTCTTATCAGAGTTGAGCGTGGTCATCTTCACGTCGCCCGCTTGACACTCCCGATTGCAGTCGGTCATGTAACATTGATCCAGGGAAAAAGCCCCAAATCCATCCACGACTGAAGGAGCTGGGGGCACGTCCTTACCAGTTACCCCTTGTAAAGCACGACGAGAATCATCGTCCTGGTCGATCGCCCAGATGAGGACGCCCCCCAGCCCATATCGGTTCGCCATATCAATCTTTGCTTGGAATGAAATGGCATCGTCAAAGGATGCCCAGTTCGCTCCACCTTCGCCATATTGAATATAGAAGACACCGGCCTCCTCATCATACTTAGGGCTCAGGGACTTCTCTTTGATCATATCTTGGATTTCACGATAGGATAGGATACCTGCCTTCCCAGTACACTGACCTTGAGAGCCAGGCCCTCTCCATTCACACCCGGGGGTAGCGCATAGAGGAGTGACAAGCTCATATGTGCGGCCGTAGAACTGAACTCAACCCTTTGGTGATTAACGAAGGGGCGTGGCTAGAGGTGGACAAGGAGGGGTAAACGAAAGGGAAAAGCTTACTGCTAGGCCAAGAATGATCTTGCTAGGACTGATATTATTTCTCCAGAAGAGGTCCAGAGCCAAGTCAATCTCTGTCAGATTTGTGTGTGCGTAGACGATAGGACCGATCGGGTTGAGTTCATCCCAGACGCCGTGGAGATCATAAGCCATGAGGTTGAATTCATCCACGACACTTTCCAGCGCCTTAATATCGAACCAGCGTAAGTACCAGTAAGAGGTGGGCAGAGTAATTGAGATTCCCCATTTCTTTGAATACCGGTTGGATCCTTGCAGTTCATCCTTAAGGATCCTCAACATCTCCGGGAAGTTTTTGACATCTTCATCTCGGCCCCCCCGTTCTGTTGCTCCAGGATACTCCCAGTCTAGATCAACTCCGTCGAAGCCGTACTTATCCATGAATTCCATAAGATTACCGGCAAAAGTGTAAGTGTGCTCTCGGCTAGCGGCTATAGATGATAAGACAGGTTGAAAGACCCCAGGGTCATTGAAAGTCCAACCTCCAATACTTAGCCAGACTTTGGCATTTGGGTTGCGGGTCTTGATATTGGCAACCCGAGAGTAAAGGTCGTCTGCCAGAGACACGTCCATGTCGATGATTTGGTAGGTCTTCGGATCGATGTAGACGAAAGCCAAATTCACCTGATGTAGATATTCGACGGGTATCTCTTCTGGCCTCATCGTTCCACAGGTGCTTCCATCTGCCCGCCAGGACTCGTAATATCCGATTACTCTGTTTCGCACGTCGCCGCCCTTTCCGGGTGAAGGACGGTTAGGGTCCTTACAATTGGATTGGCAGCCTCAAAGATAAATGATAAGTTAGTCGAGAAAATTTGCGAGACAGTTACTGAGGCAGCAGGAAGGACTCACCATTGCCACAAAAGTCTTCCGTTGTTCCTGTTCTACTTAGCGTCCTGTTCTCCTAAATGGTCAATCCCTTGAGTATGGTCGCTCACCGCAAAATCCAAACTGGCTGAAGATCCAATATTATTAGCTTAATCGTGCTCCTAACACCAAAAGCTTGCAAAAACTCACCTGCAGCAGATGTTCAATGGGCAAAGTTGTCCTGGGGTGGCTGCGTCCTGGCCACATTCTGCTTTAGCATTGCAGTTCGATTGACATCCTACCCTCCATACGTTAGGTTTCCGTGACAAAGATCAAGATGCGAAGAACAGTTGTACCGTGGCCGCAATAGAGCTCGCCGTATCCACAAACGTTGTTTGGACCGCAGCATGCCTTGTTTTTGCACTCCTTGTTCGGTCCGCATGTATAGTCATCAGTACGGCGAGTGAATAGGTGAGTTTCTGACAGGTGCGTAACAGAGGGAAGGTGCGAAACGCCTCTCGCATGGTGACTGTGGTGCGAGGAGTGTCGATGTCCCCCTACCAATACTGGCAACAGCCACAGGAATCCATAACGAGCTCGCATAGTGCATTGAGATGGATTCTAGAGAGTCGTCCGCCTTCCATGCCGCGGCGATCACGCACAGCATCGTCTATTTATGCCAGTTCACTTCTTCATCCCCCTTCTCGTTGTGGCCTTTTCGCTCTGAACCTCGGAGAAGACTAGCCATCCCTTACCCGAACTCTGGTCAGCTCTGAAGCGCCGGTCATTTTTAGTATGGGTCGCCATTGACCGCTAACCCGCTCATTGTGACATGGACGACGCTAGATCGAAATACCAGAGGGCCAGAGGTAGGAGCCTGAAATGGGGGCTTCTGCGGAGTGCGGACTAGTATAGAGAGTAAGCCTGTCCTTTATACTAAAATGGGAAATACCTACAGAACCATAGATGTTTGGAAGATTTTTTGCGCTTCGTTTGGCTTGGCAGGGCCCAGATGGGGTTTTTAGCGCGAGTTGCTAGTTTACTGCGAAATATTCTCGTGTTGAAAATGCCGCACTATCCTCGCAGCATCATTCGGGCTTATATTCATCTATCCAGATAGCGAAGGGCCGAGGACACGGCCCTTCGCAACTGAAAACATCCTTTCAAAAGTCCGATCAATTCGTCAGACTCAGTCTTATACTTTCCAGCTCATGACCGGAAAGTTTGGCGATGATCTGCCAAGTATGATGTATTGTCATTTGTCAGAGCTTAGATGTGTTGAGCTTCCGGTGACCGGTGACTCTGGATGAGAGTGCTTGGCAATTTCCACACTGCCAAGCACGCACCTAATCCCCCCTCTATGTAAAATTTAATTTAATTGTACCTGAAGATCTAACAATGCATTATTATAATAGTACATAGTTAGTTAGCTACAAGTACAAACCTAAGAGGCTACTCCGTAGTACTAGTGCCTCACTACTTTCACTAAGCCTCATAGGATTTACTTACCTAGCAGGGTACCAGGGTAGATAATATGCCAAGAAGGAAAGATAAATTTGAGTTTATTAGTACATGAGGCTTTCCGCCCACAGTATCAGTTCAGAGTTCAGATTTTTAATGGTGTCTAACTCTACAGCGTACGGAGTACCTCAACCTATCCACATAGCCGCAGGCCCGCAGGAATCCACAATGGGCTTGCATAAATTGTTGACATGGATTTGCACTACCTTGAATTCTCAAACATAATAGTCACTTACCGGCGTTCACCGCGCACCTGTGTCACTCCTCCCAAGATCCAATGTTCTGAGTCAAATGGCTCCTTTGTGAATAGGCCGGGCATCACGGTATCTAGCTTAAACCACAAAGCAGTAACTAATTAGAGCAAGTATGGAGTGTACCTAGAGCCTCAGCTAGAGGTAAAATAATTTGAGCTCGGCACTCAGAAGAAGGTGGGGAGGCTAGGGGACAACGGCCTGGTTTTTATGCGCGGTCTTCGGGGTAGGCCGCTGTGGTTTTCATTCGATCATGTTGCGGCCTGTCAGCGCAGCAGGCTACTGGTATGACCCTCGTCTCCTGAGACAAGGACACAACAGTAGTTTGTAGTTCAATCCAAATCTACTTGGATTCTACAAACTGGGAATTTCAAGTCTCCAGTTCCGTTGCGAACACCTTCGATTTTCCCCCTGTGATTTGAGAGGGAAGTAGGCCCGATAAAATCAGCCTGAAGCGGTCAAAAAGCCTTCGCGTCGCAGTCTCCCCAAACTTCAACTGTCAATCTTCTTCGTTCACGGTCAAATGGCCCCCTCGCTTGGGCAGCTCTGGCTTGCGTTGCCTGCACTGCTGGCCCTGCATGGAGCGATCTCAGAGGCTCAGATTCAGCTTTTCGCCGCTGATGGCGGGTTGCCTTTCTCAACTGAGTGCAACGCCGCGTTGTCGGCAAACCTGTCTTGTAACCTGCTAGAGACAGGTGGCTCAATGTACCATTTAACCGCCAATTTAACGGCTGATATGCTGGACCAGATGTGTACAGATGAGTGTAAGAGCTCTATTGCAACCTACCGCCAAGCTGTCGAAGCCGCCTGCGCCAATGATGAATACCATAGCACAAATAACGCGACTAGCTACATTGGCAGCTCTGGCGTATTCATGCCGGTAGTTCTCCCCGACATGTATATCACTAATTTCCATCAACGCTGTCTCAAGGATGCCAACGGAAACTACTGCGCTCTTCAACTCCAATCCTCCACTACCCTGGCAGACTGCGATGAATGCAGCATACGAATGTTTCAGCAAGAGCTGAAAAATGGCTATTTCTACAACGAAGATTTAGCTGAGCGGTACACCTCCCTGACTTCGAGCTGTGGGTTTTCTAATCTGGAGCTTCCGACGCCAAGTTCGGTTATTATTACCAGGCAGGTCTTTCTCTTTTGGTTCGTTCGTATAATTGCATTGACCATTGAAATCGGACACCAGTGCCTTGCCGTCTATAACCCCAGCATCTTGCCCAGGTCGAAGTGTGGCGATCAAACCTGGGGACACTTGTGATACGTTTGCTGCAGCTAATAATGTGAGCACATGGCGGCTCCTGATTGATAATGGACTTCAGAGCGGCTGTATGGACTTTCCAACAGAGGGATCACTCTGCGTCATTGGGAGCTGTCAGACCCACAATGTTACTGCTACTGACACCTGCCCGAGTATCGCCCTTCAATATGGCATTACTATCACGCAGTTCCGCACTTGGAATCAAGTCCTCGACTCTAGGTGCACCAATCTCAATGTTCTGGTCGGGCACCAGGCCTGCGTTAGTTATCCGGGCAATGCTACATCTGTCGCAAACCCCTACGTAACCACCGCCATGGAAGGGACTGCTACGGCAGCGGAGATCAAAGAGAATAAAGAGAGCAAAGACAACGAAGAACAATAACATCTGTAGTCGTTGAAGCGGCTGCTGTGCATTTTTACAAAGAGTCAACCTATGCCTGTACTTTTTAGTGCTTGTCCCTGTTCTTCAAAAGCGTGAATTCAGAAAGGAGAATGGAGTACTAGATTTGTTGAGTGATATCTCAAGTCTGGTCACTTCGCATAGCTACAACCTTGTGTTATAAACACTTTTAGGGCCGTTCTTATCCACATCTATCAATATATTGGAATTCTCCTGATCATAAAAACACATTGCCATTACCATTACAAGTGAATGATAATTAGAAATTTGAGTTCCTGTCCAGTATGAGATACAGCTATGAAGAGACATTGAAAGTTCAAGCTATATAGCAAAGGAGAGATAACTTCCGAATCGCAAAATGTCAACCAGTCTTCCTTTCACGGTATCGCCTAACCCGTGTCCGTGATCTGCTGCTGGGCGACGGTCGATTGCTATGACTCTTCCCTTTACAGGGAAGTATGGAGCAAGGTTGGCCTCGTATGAAATAATCATGATCGAACGACCCTGCAGTCTTGTGGAAACCGTAGTAGTATGATTGTCGGAGAGAAGGATAAGAGACGGTGGATAGGCAAGAAAGCAAACGGCATGTACACGGGCATTACTGCAACGGATTCAAGATAGGACTATCCGCATCCAGTCTCCCTTTTGAGCGTGTAACACTTGCGGGATGTGACCTTGATACCGAAAGTGTGTGCAAACATCTAACAAGCTTCTGCTATTTTCCCTCCATTTTCTTTTAGCTCCAGGAGGATTTTTTACCTCTTGATGTACAAGAGATAGGTGCAGCGCTGGTGCTTCATGAAGCAAGCCTGGAACAAATTGTCTTCAGAATTCAAGGGCCAGACTATCTAGAAAGACAGAGGAGATGGTTGAGATTTGAAAAGTCACCCAAGTTTAAATCTTTTGTAGGCTTCTCTGCTCTTAAGGAACTGGGCCTGGATCTTGACACTACTTCTGCGCAGATTTCTTTGCCACCGTCGTTGCATTCAATATCAACCACAAATTACGAAAATACGAAGGAATCTCCGATCATGCTTCGTCGCATAATTAACTATTTTTCTGTGACTTCTCTCCAAGTTGATTATGCACAGACCACATTGTCATGTCACTCATGGCAGAGCCCTAAGCAGCATGTCCTCCTAAGTCCCTGGGACGACTTCCTATCTGATAAACTTGAGCTTTCCAATATAGGTGGTTACTGCTTGCCCTGGACTCAACCATGACAACCATAATATCATTCCGCAAGTTTCTTCACAGTTACCATAGACTTGCGCCGCAAAGGTACTGGGCGCAACTGGTCTTTCCAAGGAGGTCATCGAGCGCCCGGACTCAGGTGAATACGGAAATATAATCGCTATGGGGGAGCTCAATAGCGTTAGCCGATGCTCCAATCCAACGGTCAGCAGGCAGTACTCCGTAGCTGTACATAACCGGATCGCCCTTCCGGCTAAAGCAAATGTGAAGCGCCAGTGACTCAGCTCTTCTGAGAACTCTTTAAGCAATATTTCACCGAGTGAGCCGTTTCTCACTGTGACTTACTGATCGAATCATAGATTACCAATTGCCCTGAGAAAATGGTTGCCCTCGATGCGGACTGTCATTGGTGAGTGACCAGAAGGGAGACTAGCATACTACGTGCCATGTGTTTTGGCTTTCCCTATCACTCAGAGCAATTTCGACAATCGATGGAAGGCCATCTTTGTCAAGAAAAGCACAAGCTAACGCTGGATGTCCAACTTAGATGACTTATAGGCTTTCAACCGCCCATGAGTGGTCTGTTTCCTGATAACAGCAACTAGCTATTCGCACTGTTCTCCCTAATCAATCTACCACCCTGGCCGTAGGAAGATGAGAAGCCTCTAAGTGGGCTACACTGGCTCCACTAACAAAGATATAGGCCTGTAAGAATGGCATGTTAGGCACTGTTCTCCATTGCTTAGAAAATCATGCCAATGTCAATACGCGGTTGTCCAGTGGTTGGAAAGGGTGGGATCACCCATTATATGCTGCCGCAAAGAACAGCTACCATGAAATCATTTAAATACTTCTGCAAGAAGATGTGAAGATAGATGTAACAAGCAATCACGGCGACTATACTGCAATTTCCATAGCGGCCTCTAACAGGTACCAATCCGTGGTTAATAAGCTTCTACGTGCAGGGGCTAATTATGACCTTACTGACTGTGAGGGTAAGACACCTCTCTCATGGGCTGCTGAACATGGATTTGTTGTAATTATTGAATAACTCCTCACTGCGGGAGCTAATATTAACCATATGGACATATATATATGGACAAACGCCGCTTTTTCTTGCCGCAATGTGTGGTCAGGACAAGTCAGTTAAACAGATTCTGCAAGCAAAGCCTAATACTAGTATATCTGCCATAATAACAGGCTGTACAGCACTCTTAATTACTGCATTCACAGGAAATAGCACCATTATCAAGCAGCTAACTAATTAAAGCAGGCGCTGATGTACACCATGCAAATATCTCTAACACTACTCCACTCATGCTCACAGTGCTAGTTAGAGATATTACTACAGTTTGTGAACTGCGGCATGTAGGTGCTAAGCTAATAGGTTGCGCAACTAATTATAAAAAGGCGCTCGCTCAGGCTGCAGAACATAGAGATATTGATATAGTCTGAATACTTATTTAAGTAGGTGCTAACATTAAATCTACTCTTCTAGACAGGCGTAATGCTCTTTCCTTCGCTGCTGAATGCGGGCACATTAAGATTTACAAAACACTAGTCCAGGCTGGCGCGGAAATTAACTCAGTAGACCTACTTGGCCGCATAGCATTATCCTAGGCCGCAGAACATGGAGGCATTAATCAGTTTATGTACTTATGGCAGCTCAACCCTTAGCTTAGTCAGACTGATGAATTTGGCTGCTGCCCTTTGTCCTAGGCGACAGAGAAAGGACATAATGACATTATTAGCTTTATCATCTCCCAAAGAGCTCTGTTGGATATTACACATACAGGAGACTGGGGTGCGGAACTAATTTTAGATGCCATTCAGGAGTGGCATCTAAGCATAACAAAATTACTACCTCCTCACATACTTATTAGGTTGTACCAAGATAGATCACAGTCCATAGGGGGGATTGTCGCGACCCTGCAGAGGCCAGCCTGTAACCCTCTTGGGATAGCTATGGCTCAAGGCCACACTCAGGCAGTTAAAACATTGCTCAACACAGGCGCTGCAACAGACATCAAAGATAACACTAGGTTTACTCCCCTCATGTTGGCAGCTAAGAAGGGTGACTTAGACATCATGTCGCTCTTAGTAAGGGCTGGTGCGTCTTTAGACGGGAAATGCCAAAGAGGGTGGGACATGGCGGAGATGGCGAGTGCTAGTGGCCATCATCCTGTCGCCTTCTATCTGAATTTGTATGTAAAGCCGTCGCGTGAGACACCCCAGTCTATAACTACTCCTTCTCACAGTTCTATAATGGACATTCTGTCTTTGTTGAGCATATGCGGTGTAGATATTCTGTCTGGGATAGTGTTTTGGGATGCTCCGGCACCCGCAACTGCCTGCAATTTTGATGGATGTGGTCAGACGAAGTCCTTACTGTAAATATATGCTCTGTGCTCATTATCACAACGGATCGAGTCACTTCTGCCTGGCTACTGTCCGTTCAGGATGGCCAGACGGAATCGCCAGACGTACCGCACTGATCCAATCCAGTGGGCCAAGGAGGAAATCAAACCTTAGACATCATACTCATCAGGTACAGTGTCGCTGGATCTACTTGGGGTTTAATATCAAATATTTCACCCTCAATTCTTTCCCTTTAAGTGTTTGTCGTGGTCTCATAAACTCCCGACGACTTACAATGAGTTACATCACAAGGTTTATTTGAATGGCTTCACCTTCGTAGATATTCTGCAGCACGTGTCAATGCAAAGTCGAAGCTCCGATTACCAAGCTGGAGAATTGAGACCTGCGCTCCAGGAGACAGAGCTCACCGCGAAGTGAACTTTGTCCGTGACCAGACTTCCCACTCCTTCTGCTAAGTTGTTATTTCGGAGCCTAGGAATTACAGTTTCATGATGACTTAGTTTCGAAATTAGAGGGTTCCCACAGCTCGTTCCACCATTTGATCGCTGCAGTCTCTCGCTCGGAGATACGCCTTAAATCTTCTTCGAGCCTAGTTAGAATATCAGTTACACTTCTATAATCTGGGAGCTGTTGGGGGAGGGATGGATCAGAATAATATAAAAATAAAAGATCATCAGTCGCTCTTTCTATGATCTCTTGCAACTCCTTGAGTAGGGCGTAACCCGTTCGATAGAAGCAGTTACGAGCCCGATGCCAGCTTATTTCTCGTACTAGGTCAACCTCGGAACTGTCCATGTGGCAAATCCTGCTATTGATGGAATCCAGTGGCAGGTCAGACATGCCTATATATAAGGACTCGGCTAGAGGACATACACTCCACTTAGCCGGGCAGGACTAGTAATCTTGAAGGCCCGCAAGTCTATTCCGCGTAATCGAGGTTGAAGAAGCCTCCCGTGAGATCTGGCCGGGGTGTCGAAAAACGATTTCTCTATCTGGTGAGGTGAAGCCGATAAATAATGAAAATGGCGAACACAAAGATAGGTCTACCCATTAATTACGGTAGATGGTTCCTTGGGGTTAAAGGAGGTTACTGCAACCACCAAAGTCGATAGCAGCTCGCATTTCAGAGATTCAACGCTCGTTCGGAACATTACGCTACTAGAGGTCCTGAGTATCGGCTGGGGCATTATTTTAGCAAAACCTGAGATTCCATAGGCTTGCGAAACCAATTCTCGAAGACAGCACCTGAAGCTGAATGCTGGCACAGGCTAGGCTCTACGTGGGTATTCACATTCGCTTGTAAGAAGCAAAACAAAAATTGACGGACTCACAGTGAGGTCACACTGGGATGGACGATAGAGGGCTTCCATTAACCCAAACCTCGCAATCAGAGGAAATTCAGGTAGGCAAAACTGTGACTGTCGTCTGTCTACGGTGTACAAACCCAACCCGTCTATAACGGAGCAAAATGCTTGGGTTTCAATTACGGATCCGTGGTGGCCATTCCAAGATCCAGTATAGGACTAAGGAAGATGTCTTGTGCAGAGGTCTCGACATCCTCGTCCTTTTCCTCTCTAACCGGCCGCATCTTGGACGTCCTTTATGCACATAACTTGTACTGTACCGTAGTGCTCTCAGTCTTAGTAAACCGACCATGACGTGACTGGCTGCCTCAACACGCCACACTAGCATTGATCATTGTCAGCTTCATACTCTATGCCAGCTTAAACGTTCTCTCATGCTCCAGCATGTATCTCATCCTCGTTGCAGGCGCCCGACCTAATGATTTGGAAATGGAGATCTTGTGGAGGATTATAAGGAGTTGTGTGTGTGTGTGTGTGTATATTTTACGGCCGTGGCTCGTGACTTGCACGTTTTCCACTATCCCTGATCAGGGCAAAGGCCGCCAGGGGGTGAGCCCTGGGTGTCTCTAACTATTGCTAGTTCTAT